>NW_027313267.1:0-22745 GCF_040954645.1 Diabrotica undecimpunctata | reverse complement strand
ACGCGCTATCTCAGAGTTAGGTCTTCTTAATGAAATGCAAAGAAGCAATGTAAAGGAAATAAATCCAAAATTTTTTGTGTCTGGACACAGTTTTTCAACTTTTGAAAATATTACGAAAATATATTTGTGCCAGACGACTGGATAAACGTAATAAACATCTCAAAGAAAAATAAGCCTAAATTTTGTACTCATAAAATGGAGAAAAATGATTTTTTCAGTACCAAAAAATTGGAACACGACATTGTAAATAGAAAGAAAGCAATTACAGAAGAAAAAGTAGAATAGCTAAAGATATCCTGGATTCAGTTACGACAATCTGAGCCGAGAAAAATGTATTTTAAATATAACTATAACACTGATAGTTATTTTTCTGAAGTAGACTTCACGAAAAAGATAAGTGGCCTTCCTTCAACAAATTCATACATGAAGATAGATTTATTATTTCCCGAAGGAAGAGGAATAATAGTAGAGAAAAATAAAGATATAATATCATTGTTAAAATACGTGCCTCCTTTCCACAACGACTACTTTAAAACTCTCAAGTGTACCAATAAGATGGATAAAGGTCTAGCACAGATTCAAGAGGAAGAGGAAGAGACAGAGTAATACTTTTTTTTTCCGGTTCAAAATATTTTTTAGTTTTGTTAGTACGAAAAACGCCTATACAACATTTTTTTCCTTTTTTCTTTAAAAATAAAGCTAATTTTGAAATAATTTTTTTTGCTTTATTCTACCTGAATTATTTTAGTTTCTCCTATACAAAAGCCCCAAAATGTAGTTATGATACTTTATTTAGAAATTTATATAACCGATTAACTTTACCCTCAATTATTTCAAAAGAGTGAATTTGTTGTCACCTCTGGTTCTGAGCCACTCAATTGAGAAGATTTTTGCACAATAATTAACTCAAACATGTTTAATATATTTTACATATTTACATATTTTACATGTTTTAAAAGTAAAATATCTTAAAATGAACTGACCACCGTTTTTTGCCCTTTTTTCAAATGTTACATCTTTTGCTTTTAAGAAACTCATATAGTAGGTAAAAGATGATCACACAGTACATTTAATTTGTATAAGTTGATAAAAATATTTATAAATTTGGCAAAGAATTTGTACAACTGGCCTAATTAGCTTAAGTGTTGATATTATTAGAAGTTTATATGTTTACAATTATAAAAAAACAACTAAAACTGCTGACTACAAATATTAGCATTATGCAAACAATGTAGAAAAACCATGTCAAAAATTTAATTAATACTATATCATATTTAATCTGTGTCAATGTCGGCAAGTGTTCTAGTTTTTTAGCACAATGATTTTTGTAGTGATAAAACTATTTTTTCTGTTTAACATATTTCAACTAACAGTGACTACTAGTGGTGAAAATGGCTTACTCAAATATAAAACCGGCATAGACAAAATAGGCATGGACGTCGAGAATTTTATCTACGAAATTGCAAAAGAAGTTGCTAAAAAAGCCGATTCCTTCATAAATAACGAATACCAAGAATACGATGCATCAACAGAAGAAAATCCAATACTCGAAAATAGCATTAGAAAGGAAGAAGCTACAACATCAGCTACTGTTAATGTTATAGAAGATTATACAGAACAAGAAGAAGAAAGAAGAAAACGATCTATAGATGATATTCACCGAGAAGATAATATTATAGCTACGGCGGAAAAACCTGAAGTTCATCAGGAATCAAATGTCATAGATCATAGCGTAGATGACATAAAACAAGAATTAAAAAAATTAACCGATCTGACAGTTATGCTAAAGGAACAGCAGAATATTTTAGCTCTGCTCGGAGAAAAAGGGAAATTTTTAAATAATAATCTACAATATGATCCACAAGATATGATTCATGTATTAGAACAATTGGAAGAACAAAGAAAAATTTTAAAACCTACCAAAGAAAATAATAAGGAATTAAATCATTTGAAAATCGACATCCAAGAAGCAATAGGGGCATTAAATAAAACTAGCGAAGGAACAGATAATGAAAAAGATAAGGAACTAAAACTGGAATATGAAATTAAACAACAAAAAGAAGAAATTGAGATGCTAAAAGATTTGGTAGAACAGATATTGGAGAAACAAGACAAGTTGAAAAATAAATATAAAAAAGATAAAAAGAAGGATAAAAAAGTAATAACAAGTAATAATTCTACAAGTAGTGAAGAAGACAAATCTAGTGAGGAAAAAAGAGAATCTGAAGATGACATCTTGGGTGTATCTCTTTTTCTACAACCTTTAGTAAATAAACCACCCCCTAGAGAAAGAGAGAGCAATATGAAAGACCTGAAAAAAGAAAATGTAGAAAATAAAGACAAAGAACAATTTTTTAACCAGAAAAATCCGCCGGATGGAAAGAAAGATCAAGAGAAAACTAAGAAGGAAACAACCGATGTTGATAACAAAGCAACGAATGAGCAAAATAACGCTAAATCTATTCGATACGATGATCCGAAAGTATCCTTAGTTAAATCAAATGAAAGATCTACTCATTACGAAGAACCCAACTTACCCTCAAGAAAATCAGAAGCAAGAGCTAGTTCTCTGGAAAGTGATATTTCGCAGTTTTTGGACGAAATTGATGGAAATAAAAAGCCCGATATGGAAGAACAGCTAAAAGAATTGGAAGAGAAATTTATAAAACAAACTAGAGAAGAAAAAATTAAAAGAGAACTAGCACGACTACGTAAACTTATAGGTAAAAATAATGAAGACGAAAAAGTTGGACCAAAGTCATTGCCGCAAAATGAAGATGTTGAATTTTTAAAAAGGTTAGAGATGCTGATGAAATCACGAGGAAGAGATATGTAAGTAAATGTTTTTTTAATAATGACTACGTGTAGAGTTCTCTGTTTTTTCTTCTGTTGTTTGTGTGTGTGTGTGTGTGTGTGTGTGTGTGTGTGTGTGAGAGAGAGAGAGAGAGAGAGAGAGAGAGAGAGATAAAGAGATAGAGAGAATATGGCTTGGTAGCAGGTCCGTTAGCCAAAGATTTTTATTTGTTATTTTTTAGCATGATATATTAGTTTTTTTATATCTATCACTGTTTCATTTAAATGGTAATATTTATTTCTTTTAAATAGTTAATCGGTAATTTAATTATTCTCATTTCATCAAAACTTAGTAAATATTTTATACTAATTGGAAAGCATACTTGATCGTATTGTAAACTGTAATATAATTGGTCTATATATCTCTCGTTAATTTTGTATTCCAGGAAAATATGATTCAAATTTATAATAGAAACATTTTTGCAAAAACAAACTGGTGAATTCACTATTCCTAATTTCTGCGGATGTGCCGCATATTTTGGTAGGTTATATTTAAATATATATTCAGGTGGTGAAGGGAATAATTGTTGATGCAAAGAAATATATAAATTTTATGATATGCTTGAAATATTGTTCCACTGTTTTCCCATATTTTATATATTCTACCTTTAACGCCATTTGTTGCATTACTCGATAACATTTTAGTTAGGATCTCACTCTTTGTGATTATGAATTATACTTCCATGTCCGTTTGCCTATATAAATACTACTTCTACTTTAGACAAATTATTTTTTATATTACATAAAATTGTAGATTTGTATGAACTGAAATCCGTGTTTTCAATTGCATATATTGCCGATCTGTTATTATCACGGCTGTTTTAATATTTTTTCTTGAATCCATTCTAGAACTTTTTCGAAAGCTATAAGTTTAGCTATAAAGATGCTACTAACACTAGATAATTTATAATTATTCTATTGGTGGGTATTTTGCACATACACAGCACATCCTACTCCAGTTTGATTTTTACAACCGTCGCGTCGGTGTAAATTACTGTGTAATCCACAAAGTCGCTTAATTTTACTAAAATATTGTTTAATTGATTTGAGTCTGTATATTAAGGAATTATGATTCTTGGTGTTTTTATCAAATTTTTGTACTTCTACTTTTGGTGCCTATTCGTTTCGAATATTGGTGATCATTCTGGCTACAATTATTTTATTAACTGATGCTTTAAATAGATTAGTTGTTGTTTTGGAGAACCATTTCCTCATATTTTTTAACCATGATATTCTTCTTTTCCCAATTCCTCGCTTTCCGAATAAATTGCATTCTCCTTTTAATCGTATACATCACTTCTCTTTTTTCCCATTCTTCGTAGTAGTCTCGTTGGTTATCTTGTCCGTCCATGATATCCTTAGGATTCTTCTATATAGCCACATCTCGAAGGCTTCAAATTTTTTTCCATCGCTTTAGTGAGTGTCCAGGATTCAACTCCGTAGTATAATATCGAGAGGATATTACATCTTAGGAGCCTTACTTTTATCTCCAGATTAAGGTTGTTGCTTTTAAAGAGTTTGGCCATGTTGTTGAATGCACTCCTAGCCTTCTCTATTCTACATTTTACTTCTTGTGAGTGATCATATTGTTCGTTTACTATTGTTCCAAGATAGGTAAAGTGTTTTACTCGGTCCACTGGTGTATTCTTGATAAGCAGTTGAAAGTGTCTAATTTTATTTTTGCTGATGACCATAAATTTAGTTTTTGATATATTTACCTGTCCTCAAAATCTTTCACTTATTTCATTTACTTTGTTTATTAGTTGCTGTAAACTGTTTAAACTGTCTTCAAAAGTAACGGTGTGTCATCTGCAGAGCGGTTGTTGTTTATGCGTTTTCCATTTAAAAGGATTCCATGTTCGCAATTTTCCAAGGCTTCACTAAATATTTCCTTCGAATATAGGTTGAATGATATAGGTAAAAGTATACATCGTTGTCTAACGCCTCGCAGAATCTGGATCGCTTCCGTCGGTTCATATCCAAAATTTGTTCTTATTGTGGCTGATTGGTTCCAGTATAAATTTTGTATTATACGCCGATCTTTATCATCTATTTTGGCTTTCGTTAGAACATCCATCATTTTTTGGTGTTGAACTATGTCAAATGCTTTTTAGCATTCCACAAAGTTTAGCACCGCATTTGTAGTCCACAAAGCAGGTGTAGATATCGCAAGTCGTATCTCTGCATCTTTGGAATAATACCTGTAGACTAAACAGTGTTTTAGTGTATGGCTCATTAGACTTATTAGCCTATATTCTTTTGCTCCCTGTTTCTTTGGTAACGTAATAAATTCTGAAACTAGCCAATCTTTTGGAATATTGCCTGTGTCATAGATATTATTAAATATTTTACATAGTATTCTTAAAGATTCATCATCAAGATATTTAAAAAATTCAGAGTGTACTCCCTCTGATCCTGGAGCTCTCCCTTCTTTTAGTGATATTATGACTGCTCTTATTTTTGCCACTAGTAGAGGTGGTCCTGTCTCCGTAGGTATTGGGGACTGGTTCTCCCTCTCATCAGAAAATAAATTTCGTATGTATTTTTTCCAGGTCTTATCAATACTCTCTTTGTCCACGATTACCTCTTCGTTGTCATTAACAAGTTTATTTACTCTTCTGTTTTTACCTTTTTCCATCTGTCTGTAATTTCTCTTACCTTTTTGTGCACTTGGAATTCGTCGTATTTACCTTGTAGAATTTCGATTTCTTGGTATTTTTTCTCCAGTTCTTTTTGTTTGGCTTCTCTGATCTTACTCTGTATATCTCGTTGTAATATTTTATATATGGAGTTATTGTTCTTGTTTTTCCTTCGTTCTTCCATCAGCTGCAGAATCTCTGTCGTCATCCATGTCTTATTCTTACCTTCTTCGTTCTTCATAAAATTGTCTTTAATGTCGTCTATCGTTTTATTTTATCTTCTCTTCTGTGCTTTCCGTTGTATTATCGATTTCTTTGAATTTTCTATTTATTGTTTTGCTGACTATTTCTTTTACACTACATTTCAGTTTTTTTACCGCGTGTTTTCTTTAACTTGGTTCTATACATGCTCATTAAAGGATTGTGGCCAGATTGAATATCAGCGCCTGGGTAGGTTTTAACACTGTTAAAACTATTTCGATATCTTTTGTTAACAACTATATAGTCTATTTGGTTTCTTACAATAACGTCTTCCCCGTTGTCTCTAGGTGATTTCCACGTATACAGTTATTCCAAAGCTATTCTAAAGATACTCATTATTTCTCCTCGTAGATTTCTCTCTCCTAATCCATAAGCACCAATATGTTGCCCCTCTTTTCCGTTAACTATTTTAGCATTGAAATCTCCCATGACTGTAAGGAGTTCATATCTTGGTATATCTTTTATAAGGTTGCTTATTTGTTTGTAAAATTCTGATATTTCCTCATCACTATGGTCTGCTGTGGGTGCATAGACTTGTATAATGTTAGTGTTCATCGGTGACGTATTTATTTGTAACAAGAGGATTCTATCTTTCACTGGTATGAAGTTGTTGACATGTTTGGCCATACTGTATGTATTCTTCTATGTCACAATAACTTGAGTCAGGCTAATTACTATTTAAATGGGAATAAGCTACAATTAAAGGTTAAAGTACGTTTATTGACGTTTCAATTTCCACTTCGGAAATCGTTCTCAAAATACAAACAAAATTGTTCTCAAAATTTGTATTTTGAGAACGATTTTCAAAGTGGAAATTGAAACGTCAAGAAACGTACTTTAACCTTTAATTGTGACTTATTCCCATTTAAATAGTAATTAGTTTAACATGCCTCAAGAAAATAGCTTCAGAACAATATTGAGTCAGGCAACCTCATTTCGCTTGTGCCCATGATTTGATATCCCATTTCTTTGATTGAGCATTGGATTTTTCCTGATTGAGCTATAGTCCTAACCTTCCAAGTGGATATTCTCTTCAAACAATTCGTGTGGATTTTTCTTATAGGTGTGTTATTGGGCATTTCACAGGGATTTTGCATATTAACGACCCGGGTGGCCCTGTGGTCATGGGAATGACTTCCTTGCCGGATCTTGGTCTCCGATGTCCATGATCAGTAAGCTAGTTTGTGTTGTGTTGTACAGCCATTGTGATTGCACTAGAGATATCTATAGGGATCTTTAATATAGTGGTTTCTCGTTGCCTTCTATATTCTTATGTCGTTGACCAAACCATTGATTCTTCCACCTTTGGAGCCGGTTTCTCAGCCCCAGGACAAAAAAGTGCCCTACCACCTACCAACTCGTCCGCCCGAAGTCGTTGGTCAGCAAGTGGGGGATTGCTTATATAGGCAATCATTCAGTGAATTACCTGTTGGTTCACGGGAGGTATTTTATTTCCTTGCTACCCACCGGTAAACCGGGCCGGTTATTTCACTATCCGCTACCTGGGAACCCGCTCTCTGGGAGTTACAGGTCCTCCTGAGAAAATTTTTTGTACGAAAATTTATAAATTGGTAGTAATTTATTATTGCGTAATTCTGTATAAATCCTGATTTCAATAAATGCATCTGTAAGTGGGGGTGATCTTTTTATTTTCCAATATTTATTAATTAAGTTTTCAATGTTTAATAATGCCAGATTTGTTAAAAGGTCTGACTCATTTTATACACTATTTGACTGTATACAGTATTTTTGTGCTAATAGTTGTTTACGTAGTTCTAATGGGATTTTATCACACTCTGCTAGCATAACGTTTGTTGGAGTTGATACCAATGCACTTAAACATATTCTTAAGCATCTGTATTGCACGCGATCTAATATTTTTAAATTCGTCTTGATTGCTGATCCATTTATCCAACACCCGCAGTCCACGACTGATCGAATACAGGCATTGTAGAACAATAAAGCTGTTTTGGGGTCAGCACGCCATTTTCTGTTATTAATATACCTTAGTATGTTTATTCTTTTTTTACACTTACCTTTGATGAGTTAAATATGTTTAGTGCGCAGAAATTTACTATCTGATACTTGTTCACCACTAGTATAGTACGACTACTCGAGGCTATGATCCCCGGTACGCGCAACCTATGCCTGGTGAAAAACATAATACTGGAATTTTCCATGAACATTGTAATATTATTTTCATTTGTCCATTGTATAATAATTTCAACTGTATACCTCAATGAGCGTAGACAGCCGTCGTAGATTTTATTGAGTAGAGTATACAGGATGTGGCAGATAAACGGCCAATTAGAATATCTCGAGAACTAAAGGTAAATGAATCATGAAAATTAGAATAGAGGTTTTGAAGAGTGACCTATTTAATGAAAATATTTACATCTATTTGCTACTTCCTCATTCAGGTTATACCTGAAATTGTCTATAACTTCGGTTTTTTTAATGGTACACCCTGTATATTTTTTAATTTTAGAAATATTCACGTTATTCTTCACATTTTTTGTTTGTTCTTTCCTATACCTATTGTGAACCGTTTTTGAGTTATAATGGTTTTTATATGAAAATTACACTTTTCTACCATGTATACAGTGAACGGCTAAATTATGGTATATTATCATTATTTCGAGAACCATCGAGTTTTGAGAGAAATCCCGAAACAGGTCGATTTTTGTTATAAAATACTCATGTTATAACGTACACTTCCCGTCATATAAAACTGGTACACTTTTTTTTCCCAATGTAAACCTGTGTTCAGACTGGACACAATGGCTCGTGAATCAATTCGTTGTTGCCATTACAGATATCGAAATTACACAAAATCTAAATCTAAAAAATAACGTTCAAAAATGTAAGTTTTTAGATAGGTATTATTTTTATCATTAACAACAAAAAACCGTATCTAATAAATTTAATAACCAGAGATAGGGTTGAGCTAATATCCAAAATGTTTGAAGGATCTTTAAACCTAGGTTATTGGCACAGGGAACAGTGGAATGCATCTACTCTAATTATTTTATACTTTAATTACCTACCGAACGCGAACTGTACTTTGTGTCAATAAGTTTAGTAGCAGGCAAACTTCCAAGATTAAATTATTATTTATTACAAGAACAATAAATGTGAAAAACATAACGTTATACTTTATCGTACGTATTATAAACTATAAAATTCCTGGGCGAAAAAACGCTTTTCAAAACGTGACAGTTACAATCCAATATCTCACTGTAATGTTTTATTATAATAATTAAAAGTTATGTCTAGATTGATTATCTATCATTATTTTTGAATTAAAATATTTTCATAAATTATAATAAAACACAAATCAATGTATGGGTACTTAATTGAGATGATGAAAAATTACAAAATTAATATGAGAATTTTTTAGGATGCAAACAAATTTAATGTGACTGACTGATCGAAAATGCTCGATAATGTTTTAGTTTTTAGTATACTCAAAACTGGCGGTCTGTCGCAAAACACTGCTTTTAGCTGGTTTCATATAATATTCTCGTTTAGCTGGCAACAGTGCACTAGAAATTAGAATGACACATGTGACAAGATCAACGTACACAACTTAAAAAACACGATTTCTGGTTATAAGAGTTGTACCAGTTTTTTATGACGCGAACGGTACATGGAGTAGGGATGACGTCACCGGTGTGGGTGTATAACCGTTAATTTTTTTAAATAGAAATTGTTATAATGCGATATCTCATTTGAAGGAGAATTTAATTCTGTATTTAACGACATTACATTTTTAACTAAAATATTTTTTTAAGGGTACAGAAACAATTTTTTTTAATTTAAATTCAACTATATTACAACTAATGATTTAATTCATAATGTACTTTAAAGTAACCAAATTATGCATAAAAATTATTTTAAATTAAATATTCGAAATGCCATACATTGGTTCCTGCCATGACTTTCTGAAGTAAATACTTAAAAAAGCAAAAATAAGTAAAAATAATAATGGACACAAAAGTTATCTCATAAACAATGAAACTTTTTGTCAAATGTTAATTCAAGCATGTGATAGTGGCATGTGTGAATTGTCATCAGTTGTCAATTGTAATTTTTACTTTTGAATACTAAATTATGGCTCACCCAAATGAAACACAACGCATAGAAATATTAATTCTTAGCGGATGCGGAAATAAAAAAAAGAACACAGAACGAGGTATGCAATTTATTCAACGCAAAATATCCAGACAGACCCATCAGCCAATCAACAGTAAGTAAAATAGTCCGAAAATTTGGAGAAACTGGGCACGTTAAACATATTCCAAACGCTGGGCGTCCTAAAATTGAAGTCAATGTGGAACTTTGCTGTCACCCAATGACAGAATATATGGTAATAACTGATTTTTGACAGAATATTCCATAGGCTACTCGATAAATAAATTTCTGCTAACAAAAATGTGTAAAGTTAATTTATTTGAAAACTGCAAGAGATAGATATAGTTAATACTTCTAAGTGATTTTTTTTAACTTCTTTATGAATGCTTAAGAGCAATAAACTTTCTTCGAAGGGACTAAAAACTCAACTTGGCATCAACAATCTATTGTAAGTTGCTTATATTTGGCGCAAATAGGGCTACATGGTAATATTTTTTATCTATAGACCTCATTCACTTTTCATAAATTCTTCGTCTTCTTGGTCTCGACATGTCCTTATTGCAATCGCGTTGTTGTTTTCCGTCAATCCGAAAGAAATATTCATAGAGTTTTAAAATTTGGCAAATGTAAGTCTTGATTGCTTCTGTTGTGGTGTAAGAGCTTGTTTTTTTGCTACAGTTCGGTACCTAAGACGCGATGCTTTAATTCTGCGCCAAGTTGTTGTCTTTCTTCCCGGAAACTGTGACATAATTCTTGCAGTTTTCGTATCTTCAAAAGGATTCTCTTATATTCTCATCAAAAGCATACGGTCCTTGTTTTCTTTCGAGAGTTTTTTCTTCTCTCCGTCTTTTATTAATATTAAAAACTATTGTTCTGCTTACGTTAAAATGGTTCGCTACGGCACGGCAGATAGTGACCAACTATCTTCTAATTTCGTTATAATTTTTGGTTTTAGTTCTTTGCTAGCATGTGGAGCCATTTTTTGAGGTCGAACAGAATAAGTTATGTGACAAATTTTAAGATTTGGCAGTGACAGTGACAGTATGTAAATAATAGGTATTTATCCTTCAAAATACGCTGCTTAATGTTCTACAAAATATGCTTTAAGAGTCATATCAGTTTTTTTAGAAACCAACTGTACATAAGTTTATTTGAATGTAGAAATGAATCCTATTAGTTAAATTTTATAGTTATTTTAATCTAAGAAGACTAAAAGAAGCTGATCTCTGCCAACAGATCAAAGAACAAATACACAAGGAAGTGCAGACATCTTAACGCTACAAAAAAATGGTGCTAGCTAGCTAGCAAACGCGATGCATCCCCTAAATACAAACAATGGATAACACAAGAAATAAAGTCATTGACATCGGAAAGGAGGAAATACAAGGGTAAAAATAAACAATTCTTCTTCTTCATATGCCATCTCCTCTAAGAAGGTTGGCAACCATCATGACAATTCGCACTTTCGATACCGCTGCTTTAAAAAGGTCAGCAGAAGTGCAGTTAAACCAAGCTCTCAAATTGTTTAACCAGGAGATGCGTCTTCTTTCGCGACTCCTTCTACCCTGTATTCTTTATTATTAAACAACATTAATTATTAACATATATAACAACTATTATTATTAAACAACAATACAAAAACGTAAATAAAACAATCAAACAAAAATCAAAGAAGCGAAGGAATTGCGGCTGTCTATCAGAAAAATGTACAGAATTTGAAAGATTAGAATAACAACACGACAGCTTTAACATATACAGGAAAATTAAAGAAACAACTGGCATATACAAAAAAGAATTGGAAACATAATGGAAAAAACCCACCAAAATAATAACTGAAAGTGCAGAGAAAATAAATGGATGAGTAGAATATATAAAAGAGCTATACGGAGACGATGAAACAATGCAGAGAATAGAACCAAGAGGTAGAAATAGACCTACAATTACTAAAGGGGAAGTTGAAAAGGTACTACAACGTATAAAAAATGATAAAGCCATGGGACTGGATGAAATACCTACAGAAATCTTAAGACTACTAACAGATAACCACATTGATATACTAGTAGAATTATTCAATAAAATTTACTATAACATGGAAATTCCGAAACAATAGCTAATATTTGAGTTCATCCCAATATCATATAGAACGACCAACTTCATAAACCATGTTTTAAAAGTCTTTTTGCGAGTGATACATGATCGTATCTACAACAAAGTAGTCAATAGAATAACAGGAAACCAACTGGGATTTAAAATAGAACGGTGTCGAGATATCAACTGTGATATATTCATATGTCTAGTTGACTTTGAGAATTAATCATTACAAATTAATACCGATTTCAGAGAGCCATAATACGAACCACTAACAAAAATCTAAAGAGATAGCTATAAAAGGAGGAGTACGACAGGGATGAGTATTATCCTCTCTAATTTTTAATATTTACTTAAAAGAGATGTTTAAAGAGGCACTAGAAGGCATTAATGAAGGCATATTAACTAACGGAACACTATTCTACTATCTTAGATACGCAGATGATACAATAGTCCTTGCGACACCAGATAAGGGATGTAAATTTTGATTGATCGGACTATGCAGTACTGCGAGAGTAGTATGGAATGGCTCTAAACACAAAAATCATGATTATCAGTAAGAACAGAGTTGTCTAGGGGAGAGAAAAAGCTTTAGAGAAAATACCCAGATACAATTACTTTTATTGTGATCGAAATGAACAATGAGATCAAAGCCTTTAAATAAAACGACGCATTGAGATGGCCAAAAGCGCTTTGAATAAGATGAAAGCAGTAAAAACTGGGAATAGAAATTAGAACTAGAGTATTGAGATGCTATGTATACTCTGCCATTTTATATGGAGTTGAAGCCTGGACAATTACGGACGCAACTGAAAAAGACTTGCTAGCTTTGAGATGTGGTGTTATCGAAGAATGTGGAAAATATCATGAACACAACACGTAAAAAACACGGAAACGTTATGAAAAATAAAATATTCAACACTGTGAAAGAAAGAAAAATGAGTTATTTTGGTCAGATACTAAGAAATGAAAAATTCGACTTGATGTGATTGCTCGTAGGAAACTGAAAGGAAAAAAGAAAATCGGGGAGACGCCGCACGTCCTGGTTAAAAAATTTAAAGTAGTGGAGTGGAAAAACAATAATAAAACATTTCAGAACTGCTACAGACAGAGTAAAATGATGAGGCACATGAAGAAGAGAAGTTATTTTAAATAAATTAAAGCAAGAAAATAAATATCATATGAAAATAAGTAGATAATCACATGAGAATATTTATTTTAAATATACTTTGAGATTTAGTGAAATTTAATAATGTTCTCAATCTAAAGATGCTTTACAAGCAATTCTTTAATAGTTTTTAAACTGTAAGCACCCCCACCAGTAATTTTTTTATTATTACAATATTGATTAATGATAATTTAAATTAATTTACGTACTAATATGCATTCAGTTTAAAATATAATTCATATTTAGCTGAAATCATTTAATTGTTTATTAATTTATAAAGTGATGAATAAGCAATTTTATTCAACAATATTTAATTTTAAGCCAAATTGAACAAATATGTTCGCAGTATATTTTAATTATTCCATGATAATATGCATGACAATTTTTCATTTATTTCTAAAATACAAACACAATACTTTATTAGATAAATTCTTACATATTTTATGTTATATCGTTTTATTTAACAAAAATGTTTAATATATTCTTCTTCTTCTTCAAGTGCCCTGTCCGTTGCGAACGTTGGCTATTATTATGGCAATTCTGATCTTGTTTGCGGCGCTTCTGAATAGTTCGACCGATGTGAGCCCGAACCACTTCCTCAGATTTTGGAGCCACGAGTGTCTTCTCCTGCCTGGCCCTCGCTTACTGTCTATTTTTCCCTGGACAATCAATTGCAGTAAACAGTACTTATCGTGTCTCAATATGTGGCCTAGATATTCAAGCTTTCTTTGTTTAATTTTATTCACGATTTCTTTCTCCTTTCCGACTTATCCCTTCTTGGATTACCTCTATGTTGGTGACATGTTCGGTCCAGGATATACGAAGAATGCGTCGGTACACCCACATTTCGAATGCTTCTAGTTTTCTCGTGAGCGTCTCCGTCAGCGTCCAGGCCTCCACACCATATAGTAAGATCGGAAAAATGTAGCATTTAGCTCGTTTTATTCTCGCCTTAGTTTCTGTGGCTTGTTCCCATTTTGCATTTACGTTGGTGCCAATGTACACATAAGATTCTACATGGTCAATTAGTATGTTACTTATCCGTAACTGTCGAGCAGGCTGTTGCTTCCTGCTTATCAGCATCCACTTTGTCTTCTTGAAGTTGAGGCTCAGGCCGCATTCCTCACTAACTGAATAAACTTTTTCCATTACCTGCTGTAATTCGTCTATGGTACTGGCAAGGATCACCGTGTCGGCGGCATATCTTATATTGTTCGTTAACTCGCCGTTTATTTGTATGCCCTCATTTGCATTTTCCATACATTTGTTAAATATTTCTTCGGAATAAATATTGAATAGGAGCGGGGATAATATACTCCCCTGACGGGCACCTCTTTTGATCTGCACACTTTCAGTGAGTTCGTTGCAAATTTTTGCTCTTGCTGTTTGACCCCAGTATAGGTTTGCCACAATTCGAATGTCCTTGTCTTCAATACCTGTCTTTCGCAGAATATCTATCAATTGTTCAAGATTGACATTGTCAAATGCTTTTCTAAAATCCACAAAGCACAAATACACGTCCTTATCAACGTCTCTACACCGTTTAATATATAGTTATAATAAAAATTCTTTTTATTAAGTCGTCTTAATAATTAAACAATTACAATAATATTTAACAGGTTTTTCCCATGTTTTCTTCTGTCTATTATTGGAGTCGTTCAACTACCTATTACGTAACGTAATTTGGAGGTGGGGATTTTGTATAACGTTAAGGTGTGTTACAGGGAAGGAGAGGGGATTCGAACAACGCGTTACGTAACATTGTTTTTTTACTTAAATCGGGGAATCGTTCTACGGGCAATCACTCGATTGTATTGTTATTATGTTCTTTTGGTTTATGTTTTACGAGGAATCCTTCGACTGTAGTGTACGTCTTTTTTATTTTGTTTTCATTATCAGTAATACACAGAAACACTTTGCTGTAATCACAATCAGTGTTGTTAAAGTTAATTCATACTGTAATGTCATCAAAAGCTGAAAAATATCTTGAAAATATTGACAACTACGACTACGATGTTTCGGCGGAATAGAAATCCTGAACATAGCTTGCAAGATCCGTAAATTTCAATATTGCTTACAAGTGATTAAATGGGCAAACGAATCCTGCCGTTGCCGATCAAGGAGTGCATTGAAATCTGTCGTTTTGGATTTCCTGCTGTCATTCTGCCCAATCTTTCAAATCCCAAGCAAGCTCTTAATACCTAGTCAGTTAAATAAAGGATCGTGCAAGTTTTCACTACTTCTTGATCTGTTTCGTCAAGGGTTGTTCATTGATCTGGTTCCTCCACTGGAAGGGTTTAAGCAAATGCCTTATGATTTCTTTTGTCCATCAGTCAATGCGACTTCAAGAACGTATACATACTCGTTACGTGCATGGCAATACTACACAAAACCATCGTGAAAATAGAGTAAGGTCACATGCAAGTGGTTTAATACCACATCAGTAGAGTTACAACATACTCTGGAGCAGATATTGAACCTGAGCACAACCCTTTAGTCGCCGATGCAAGAATTAGGCTAAAACGAAGAGAAAAATAACATCAGTAAAAGAATTTTAATGTTTCCGATGTCAACAAAAGTAAAATTGAAAATGAATTGAATATTAATTACGCTGTTGCTTGTGCTATTCAATTATACTTGGCCAATATATTCGAATCGTATGGTTTCACAATGCACGTTAATTCTCCTACAAGAATTACTAAAACAACATCTACCATAATTGATTATATTGTCTCAGATTTCTCACCCCTTGATGTACGCTCTACAATTAATAATTCAGGACTATTTGATCATGAAGCAGTATATACCACGTTTAACACTCTTAAGAAACAATCCCCGAAAACCCAACGTTTAAGCAGGGTTTTTTTCCGCTCAGAACTTTCGTAAATTCCAAAATTTGTGCTTGACTTCTGGGTGGCACTTTCCCTCTGTGGACGTAGACTATAATTTCAGTGATTTTTTAGATAGGCTTGTCTGTATTTTTAATAAGGCATTTCCTTTAATTACAATTAAGTCAAAATATCACAAACCCCTGGACTACCGCAAAGTAATCCGCATATCAGCCAAGAATATGTGTTCACTACTTTACATCAAGAAATTTACTACCAACATCTTTGTCACTGAATATATCTCCAAGTACAGAGGAACCTATCTAAGACTTATCAAAACAGCTAAAAAATGTACTATCAGAATCGTCTGGGATGCTCTAAAAATGTTACAAGAGAAACTTGGTCCATAATAAATAAAACTAACACAGCTCAAACATTTTCTCTTCCAAACGCTGAAAATCTAAATTAATACTTCGTTAATGTGAGTAAAAATATAACATCCACTATTTTGCCACAAGAATATCCTATTTCCTATCTTCCCAATTCAAAAAAGATCTCAAATTCATTCTTTATAAGACCCGTTGATAAATCTGAACTGATCCAAACAATCAGTAGTATCAAAAGCAAATCTTCTTGTAGTACTGATGGACTATCCATAAAAATCTTTCAAAAAAATGTGCGGGAAGTCCTGGTCTCACTTATTAACGATTCCTTTAAAAAAGGTATATTTTTAGAGTGCCTAAAGACAGCCATTATTATTCCTCTTTATAAGGGTGGTAAAAAAATCTAATGTCTGCAACTATAGACCTATTGCCTTACTACCGGTCCTATCCAAAGTTATTGAGAGACTTATAAAAGCCCAACTTATGTCCTTTCTCATTAAAAACAACATTTTATCACAAAGTCAGTCGGCTTTTTATCTAATGAATGTACCAGCGATGCTATGTTTTCTGTACTACACAAGGTCTATCAAGCATTAAACAATAGTCTTTGTACTGCCACTGTTTTTGTGACTATGTCAAAGCTTTTGATTGTGTAAATTACGACATTTTGATAAAAAAACTAAATTTCTACGGAATTCGAGGTATTTCTTTAAATTGGCTCCAATCTTACTGAAGGAATGGGAAACAACTAGTTAGAGCAAATGCTACTGACTCTAGTCACAAAAGCATTGTATGTGGAGTACCAAAATTCAGCAGTACTGGGTCCTCTATTTTCCTTATCTTTATAAATGACATCACTAACTTAAAAATCGATGGAAAAATTTTTCTTTTTGCTGATGATACCAGTATTACCTGGATTAAGTCTAAGATTGCAACTCTTCATGCAATTATAACTTCTGATCTACTTAAAATAAAAACATGGTCCGATTCTAATTTACTCTCTTTTAACGTGGATAAGACAGTAGCATCATCCTATAAAGGAGCCCTTGCTTAGTAAGAACAGCCAGATCAGTATTGTTGATTCTGTAAAATTTCTTGGTATTTTTATAGACATCAACCTTAAATGGTCCCTTCATATCGATTTGTTAAGTAAGAAGATCTGTCTCGAAGGAAATCAATTTAGCATCTTCCAAAATAACATATTTTTTTGACTTTTTGTAAGCTTTGTCCATAAAATTGTACAATTTGTAGTGACAATAAAGCATATTTTTATTCTATAACTAAGTAAATAATTTGATGAAAGAAATGGGAACAACCAAAAATCTTAAGAAAACATGGAAAATATTTTATGAACATATAACCAAGATATAAGAACATAGTGTAACTAATAGATTCAATTTACTATTTTTAAGGGAATAAGCCACATAAAGTAAATAACCTTACTTTAAGTTAAGGTTATTTTGACGTTTCGATTTCCACTTCGGAATTCGAATTAATTTATTTTAAAGTAAAATTGTGGCTTATTCCCATAAAAATAGTAAATTCTATAGTAAATCTTGGTTATGTGTTCATAAAATAATTTCCCTATTTTCTTATGAATTTCGATTGTTCCTATTACTTTCTTATAATTATTTACATAATTTTCGAGTAATTTACATCATTTTCTCAGTGAAAATAATAAAACAAGATCAATTTAAAAAAAATATTAATAACAAAATATTAGAGTTTTTTGTTAAGTATTACAAGACCTACTTCCCAAATAAATGTAAATAAATTATATTAATTTATATTTTTCAGAAAAGTAGAAGAAAAACCGACGGACTCCATTCGCGAAGAACTCAAAAACCTGCAAATTGCAATTGACAAGCTAAAACCAAAAGAAGATGTCTCCCCTGAAGTTAAAGAACATCCCAAAATTGGCCCTGAAGCAAAAGAACTACCTGATGAGGTTAAAATTGACCAAGAAGCAGTTTTGCAGTTATCAACCCATCAGCTTCGGCAGTTAAGAAACAAAATAGATGAAATTCTTCGGCTTCAGGAGGGATCTGCTAAGCATTCTATCATTCCTGAAATCAGCTCCAAAGCGCCACTTAAACAAATAATAGGTTAGTGTTAATATTTAAAATTATAAAATATATACGTATAATAATAAATAAACTCGGTTCGCTATTCCCAGTCCGAACTGTCTAATGAATTTAGTAATTATTTTTTTGCAAAGTTAGTTACTTTTTGACGGACTAAAAGTGGCTGGGAAATTACTATACAACCAAGCACACGTACTCATAGCCAATATTAATAGTAAACAAACTAAATAGTAATAAAATAGAACTTTGCGAATTACCGACAATCAATATTTAATTATCTGCGCCATATAGTAAATAGCTATGTTAAATTATAACAAGGTAAAATATATTTTTTAAATATATACTACCCAAAATTTGATGTGTTTAGTATACACTTTCACTATTTAGAATTTTTCTTCTTTTTTTTAAGAAAAAAGTCTGCAATAGTAGGATACTTGAGCTAGTAATACTGAGAAGTAGGAATTGTTGTGTTGTAGGTTTCGACAATGAATCTGTCAAAATATGCCCGAGCTAAGCGAATGGAGTTTTAAGTATATAAATTCAATTAAATTATGAACTTTAAATTTAAAATGCATTTATACACAATTAAACAAAAAAAATTATATTTCGTTTACATGATATTTTAAAATAGTTTACAGATATATACTATATTTGTATTTTTGTATAGAACTATTGAAAAAATAAAACGTAATTTATGGAGGCCATGAAATCGTTTGTTTTTACGTGTCGATAGTAGCATGGAATGCTGAATGACGTGAAATTTTTTTTCGCGCGTAAAAAATAAAATAAGTGGCCAAAAAAATGTAAACTTAGTTTTAGATTTCACTTGTTTCCCCTAATAATTATATGGAACTAGTGATTTTGCCCGTCGTCATGTAACGGGGATCCAAGCAACTGCCATTTACAGTCACCCCACTCAATTTTGTCTGACCCTTTCCAATTTTTTCTTACTCTCTCTAATTTTTCTAGAAACGGGAATAAATTCCTCATATCCTTCTCTAATAATTTCTCAATTCGGAGTAAGAGTACACGTATTCACTGGAGTAAACCCAGTCACACGAGCAAGTTCGTTGTACTTTGTATGTAGCATGCGTGAAATGCAGATCATATGCAAGAATAAAACAAATGTAAAATAAAATTTACTTCAAATCATTGATTTATTCATTTGTAACAACTCATTTTAAGTTCGAAATCATTATTTAATTAATTTTGCATACAATTACACATTTAAAAACAGACAGAGTTATGTCTACATAAAAAGAAGAAGAATCTTACAAAAGATTTTTAAAAACTATATTTTTAGTGAAAACTCTATCGCTTCCTTGGATTAATTTTCCTTGCGATGGTGTATTCACAACTTTGACGCTCATGTTTGACTTTCTTATCACTTTTGAAAATGCGACGTACAACTGTCCAAGACCAAAAACGGGTTCAGGTAAGAAGATTCCAACGCGTTTCAATGTTTGACCTTAGGATTTATTGATTGTTATGGCAAAAGTGACTTTAATCGGAAACTCATGTCTATGAAGCTTGAATGGAAGTCCAGTTTCAGAGGGGCAAAGATCAATCCTGTAAACAAACGCATCTTCTCCCTCTGCTGATCCAGACAAAACATTTGCTTTGATAACATTATTCGCTAAACCAGTTACAATAAGACGTGTCCCATTACACAGTCCCTTCTTGGTGTTCAAATTTCTAAGAAGCATTACAACTGCGCCAACCTTGCCGAAGGCGGTGCCGTGGCATTCCGGAGGATGTCAAGGAATTTAAGAATTCGACCGTATAATGAGATTGTTCCTCCTCGTCATCTGCGTCCACGGAATTATTACCTGATTTAAATATGGAATTCACCATTAAGTCTCTCTAAAACCTGATCATTTAGGTTATCCACATGGAGGATCTTTGGACAAAGTATTGCAGGCTTGGAAACCCTTCTTAGTACGTCAGCGTCTTGAGAATGCATAGAAAACTTTCTTCCAAAAACATCACAATGCAGTCGCTGCATACAAAATTTCTTCATTTCCAAAAAATTCTTCAGTGTGATTTCAATAATGGAGGTCTGCGTTGCGTGAGGAAGAACCGGAAGGCACTGCCGAAAGTCATTACTCAAAACAAAAACTTTACCAGCAAACGGCACTTTATTCTTGTCTTGAATGTCATCCGTCATACTCTGAGATAGCGCGTTGTCAATCATGTGGAAAGCGTGCTTAGAAGCCATTGTACAATAATCTGTAATATACCATTTTGCATTTAGCAGTAAATCTGCTATATCGGATGTCATTTTGATTCTAGAAACAGACGTTTCGTGAATTGAAACTCCATACAAAGAATGCATAGTCCTTCCTCTTTTCAACAGGTTGGCAGCAATTCCAGTGGTAGCCGCTGGCGAAACAACTAAACCTTCTCCACGTAGTTAATGCATCAAGATTTCGTACAAATAAGTTTTGTCACTTCCTCCAGGGCCGTCAATGAAAAAACATTTTCGAACGAGTCGTGTTATCACTCAATTGACCGTCCTCAAATCTTAAAACTTTGGGCACCCTTACCGTTTAAAATAAGAAGTTGCAAGAAGAAACGATTCATTAACGGTGTACATAAGTCCACTTACCCTGTGTCCTCCACGTTGGCGCTTGACCCATCTTCCTTGTTTGAACACTCTGTTCGTGCTTCTCTGAATCTGCATTTATAATGAGCCATGCCATCAGCGTCGATGTTCTAGCAAGCTGCCTTTGCAGATCTTCCCCTTCGTCCGTGGACTGCCAATAATCTAATGATTGCATGGGACTGATGATACATGGAAAATGCTAGAACCTTTCATGCTAATTACGGTGCGCTCACGTACCGACTATCCACAAATCTTAAAGATTCGTCCTAGTTTACCTCCTAGATTTCCACATTTGTTAATTTGGTAGAAGTTTGAATTACTTTACCTGAACAAGTAGCAGTAACTTTTGGAATAGTAGAAAGTCTGACCTCAGTTTAACCAAAGATCCTTTCAGTGTTTTCATTAAAATCATTGGATTCATTCTTATTATTACTAATAGAACTCTCTACTGCTTCATTTGTTATTGATACTCTAGACATTTCGTCATTAAGGTTAACATGTGTAACTAATTCTTGCCCAGAATCATTTACAACTTTTTTAGTATTAGAAACTATAGGTTCTTGTTTTATATGTTTATCTTCCTTAAGTTTACATTTACGAATATCACTAGTGTGTACAAAATTTATATTTTCCCCTATTTCTACTAAATATGTTGACGCGCTTACAATTCGTACTATCTTACCTCTGGACCATAACTTGGTTAATTTATTCTTTACATATACAACTTCGTTAATAATATATTATATAGTTTTATACCTCTGGACGAATTTGATTCTGCAATACGAGTATTATTATTAGGTTTAATTAAATCAAATCGTATTCAACGGTTAACTTTAAATAAATTATCTGATGAACTAATGCCTGTAACCGTTGAGGGTGTATTTCTACACGTAAACAAACAATTTAACGACTGGCTTGCAATTATCTGTCTTATTTTTAGAACACTTCTTTCAAAATTTAATGTTTTATTCAATTCTTTTTTAACTATTTGCACTGTCCTCTCCGCAATGACAGTATTTTGTGTATGATGTGGTGGTGCCTTTATTGGTATGATCTCATTAGCTTGGCAAAACCGGACAAATTCACTAACCTTATTTCGTAAGGCTTCATTTAAGAAGTTACCAAATTGACAGAACTTTTGAGCATAATCTCTAAATGATTCATTTGACTTCTGTTTACTTAAATAAAGATTACACCTCTCTGAAATAACTGATCGTTTTGGACTATAGTGCAGAACAAGAACTTCTTTCAATTGAAGATAAAATGAAGACTCTTGTGGAAAAATTTCTACATAAAGCCATCCATATGGAACAGGATTGCAGCCAACAAAGACAACAAGCTAACAATTTTTAGGATGTTACTTCGCCCTGGCAAGGGCTCAATGAATGAGGAGGAGGAGGAATATAGGGGTTAGAGAATGGAAATCCATATGCAAAAAGAGGAAAAAATAGAGAAATATTGGAGAAAACCAAGTCACACAACCAATTGTAAACCAAAAAGTAAATATGGACTGATTCCCCTCGACAAATGAATCGAAAGAGCTCAAAGAGGGAGGCAATTTCTCCGCCATGAGTGTAGATGCCATGACGAGATGATGATTTATAAAAATGTAACCATACAATATTTTCCTTTAAAGTATGTATTGGTGATTTTATTGCATTTTCTGGACATTTCGTTGACCAATGCACTCTGAGATAGCGCG
>NW_027313266.1:0-22749 GCF_040954645.1 Diabrotica undecimpunctata | reverse complement strand
ACGCGCTATCTCAGAGTTTTTTAAATCATTCCTCACCTTATATAATCCGATGGTTAGTATCACTACTAAGCTTGTTGAAACTTATCAATAATACTCTGACTATAATATATTTCTAAATATCAAATTCTTTGTTTTTTTTTGTATTTATAATCTTACTGAAACACACACACCACATACAGACATTAATTTTTTTTAGAATTACCAGAACCTGATTAAAAACACTTAAATATTAATAACTTCTATAATTTGTTAAAATATCTACAACAAAACTACAATTTAAAATAAGGAACAAGTAAACAAATTACCACAAGTCATTTTAATAGTAGCCATAATTAGAGGTTGGCTCATAGTTTTGTACCCAATAAGGATAATCCTGAAAATATCCATCATAATCAACATTATAGTCACCAATTTCATTATAGTTATTATCATTTGTAAAACCATCATAAGAAATCCCTACTTCAGGCACTGGCTGAACTTGAAATTCATCGTAAGCATTGTAAACTTCAACAATAAAGACATCAGGTTCAACATTTTCCGGACTTACCGTGATGGGTTTCAGAGGGAAATCCACCCTGGGAGCTTCTTCGAATGGTTTGTTCAGAACAGTCACTATTTTCGATCGGGGCAAGAATCCGTCTCGGTAGGCTGTGAGCTTGTATTTGCCTGGTGTCAGCAGTCTGTAGTAATCTCCATCATGAACTAAAAAATATATAGGAGTGATAGTTTTATATTCTACCAGAATATGTTAATAGCGTTTAACCCTTTGCTTTTCAATCCGTATCACTGTGAAACAACAAACAACCATCTTCAACCAAATTTTTATAAGCGTTCCAGAGGTTTCTCGTCGCCTCTAACTGTATTATGAGTTGTCTATATATACGGTGTCACTCGTATCAGATAAGCAGAGTTGTATTTGTGGAAATTTCACATCATTACGATAAAATGTGTGTACACGCTCTAAACACAGAACATATTGCAATATGCAATAGTTTTAATATTTGTCCCGTAGCTAACACGTTAGTCATTTCTCTGAAATTGCAGTTAAGTGTACTTATTTTAAGTTACCAATAAATTATTTTTTCACGCCACTACAACGACTTTGCATTATTTTTCCATCGTCGATAAAAAGGACAAAGGGCTTTGAATATATAGGTATTTTTTATTCAATGACTATTGAGTATAGATCCGCTATTGAATAGTACAGATTCAGTATTTTTTATTTATTTTTATCTTACTATAGTTTGTAAGATAAACATTTGATATATATATTTGAGTAATCTATACAGAAAACTTTATAAAAGTTTACTGATACATCTCAAATCATAGAAAAAATACTGTTCACATTTACACTTCATATTAATAAAATGCTATCTTACCTGAAGTTACGTCATGTTCTATATCATAAGATTTTTCCAAATCTGTAATGTTTCTAACATGTATTACTGCTCCGGGAATGCCACGCTTTGATTGGTTATCGTATACTACTCCCTTTACACCAATATGAGCCTAAAAAAGAGATATATTTTAAAGGATGTTATATTTGTAATACTGGCGTACTTATTGAGTTTTTAACACGGCTAGTGTCAGTCCTTTATCATTCGAATGTATTGACGTTATGCCATTCGATTGCCTACTGCTGTTCACTCTTGTTACTCGAAAAGGTTATGAAAAGGAATTTTTCGTCTTAACAACACTCAGTGGATTCTTATAGATGTGTAGTGTTCTAATATACAGTATTGAATATTAGATTCCAATAATGACTGAATATACAGGGTGATGAATTTTAAACACCAAAGTTACTTATAATATAAGATAAACGGCAAATCTGACAATACTTTAGGTACGTAAGTAAGACTTAAGGTAAGTAAGACTTTTCTTTAGGTCCGTTTTTGTGAAAACGTTAAATAGAGATTTAAAAGGTACTATATCGTAGGCCTTTTCGAGATCTATGCAGATAAGATGGGTAGCAAGATTTCGACCAACGCGTTTCTCTATTACTTGTAGAGTAAAAATATTTTTTATACAGGACTGTTCTCCCAGAAGCCGCTCTGTTTTTGTATTTCTTGGTACTTCGCCTCTATTCGTTTTTAAGGATTCGGCCATACAACCTTCTCATCGAGCTAGTGACACTTAGGCCTCTATAATTATGGCATATTTTTCTGTCTCCTTTTTTGTAGATGGTGCTTATATTCTAAAGAACGTTATTAATTGTCCCCCGTTATTAGCCGTACTTAAACACAATACATAAAACTCGACACACTGCATTTTTTTATATTACTTTTCATAGGACTGATTAAGCTCGTCATTTTTCCTTGTCGAGAATGCTCAGCTCTTGCAATGACCTCTTATTGGATCCATTCTGTCCATACATTAATGTTTTCAAAAGGCAACTTAAGAGTCTAATTATTAATCTAAATATGTGACATTTTTTAACTTTTGTGATATGATATACTGTTTTAATGTACACATTTTTGCTGTTTAATTGTTTCTTTGTTACTGTTTTGATTGATCCTTACTTTTTACTATTTGTTGTATTTTATTGTTCTACCGTTTAAATAAATAAATAAATAAATAAATAAAATAAATAAATATATATATATATATATATATATATATATATATATATATATATATATATATATATATATGTTAAATTCCAATCTGTAGAAAGATTTTACTCCTATAACGATACATGTTTGCCCATTTCTGTAATGATCTGCTTGTCTACTACCTCCCAGCTTTTAGTGTTTTTTTTTCTGAGTCTCTTCTGGATAGCAATGGAAACTCCTCTTTTTGCTCTCACATCTTTTTCAATGCCACTTAGGTGTTTGTTCTTCCAGATTGTGTCATTAAGCTTTGTTGTCGAACTTCTTCTTCAACATCTCCGTAACTAGTTATTTCTATTCCCAGATATCTAAACCTTGCTTCCTGCTTTATTATTTTCCCATAAATTTCGATTTTACATCGTAGTGGGTATTTAGATGTTGTCATATAAAGGAAAAGACAGTTACGATTTGATTTCACGTACAGGGCGCCTGCGCATCCTATTATACGTATTTCGGCCTAATAGGCCTCATCATAACGGCTTTAGCAGTCGCTCTGAACGTGAAAATAAATCTTTCCTGTCTTAGGAGGCAACTCTAACATGGCTTCGTATAGACGAAAATAGCGAAATCTGATAATAAAATCCGTAAACTAATTTTCGAAACCAAATTCAGAATTTCGCTTTAATCTGTGCCTTCTAAGAATTGCAAGGCAAAACAGACGTTGATAAAGATATTATTAGAGACATGGGGAATCTAAAAATTGCATTCCACAACATATCTCCTCAACTAAGCAAAATTCTTAGCGAATTGGTTTCTTGTACTCGTACAGAGTATATCGGAATAAAAAGGAAAAGACAGTTAAGATTTGATTTCACCTACACGGCGCCTGCGCATCCGCTTATACGTATTTCGGCTTAATAGGCCTCATAAAAACGGCTTTCGAAGTCGCTCTGAACGTGAAAATAAATCTTTCCTGTCTTAGGAAGCAACTCTAACATGGCTTCGTATAGACGCAAATAGCGACATCTGATAATAAAATCCGTAAACTAATTTTCGAAACCAAATTCAGAATTTCGCTTTAGAAGGCACAGATTAAAGCGAAATTCTATTTAGTGTCTTAATTCAGGTACGTTTTTGTGTTGATTATTATTTTCCTTTCCCTCAAACAGTTCCGTCAGTTATCTTTCCCATTCGTTTGCTGGTATCCATATTTGATTTTGTGTACCGTAGAAGTCGCTTTCCATCGTTTTTGTAAACTGTTTTCAGTGTTAATTTTTTGTTTTTTTTACCAACTGCTTTATTTCATTTCGTATTCTTCTATAGGTGTCTCGGACCTCTGGAGTATTTGATGTTTTGTACTTCGTGTAGGCCTCTCGTTTCTCTTTACATTCCTTTTTTATTTATTTTCTGAACCATGGTGTATTGTTGTTGTTTCTTTTGTTCAGTATGACTTTGCGTTTTCCTAGAGCTTCTGTTGCTGCTTCTTCAATGTTGTTTAAATTTAAGCGTGCGAATAAAGCAATTCATTGTCGAATGTACTTTCCACACTTCGTTGTATGCCGCCGAATATGGCGCACAACGAATAACACATAGCGAAGCTGTCACGGTGAATTACAATGTTGTATATAAATATATTAACAAAGAAAAACTTTTTACTTCAAAAAATAAACTTCTTATGTTTGAAACAAAATGGATTACGATTGTAGTCCACACAGCCAGAGAATAACCGAGTTCGGTTATTCTCTGACACGGCTAACAACGTTAGTACTGCAGACAGTATACGAGACCAACGTAGGGTTAAAATATTAGCAATATAGTAGCAAAATGTTTACCTGCCATATAAAGTTAATGAGTGCATCTTTATTCCTCTCCCATTCAGGTTGTAATTCAGATGCTGGCGGATATTTGGCACAACCTAACTCCAAAGTTATTTCCATATCGTTACTTGAAAGATAATTAAAATCTTGCATACCTAAAAATAAAAAAAAAATATGAGTTTAAGACAGACAAATTTTAATTTTCCCGGAAAGTGGAAATCGAAATATCAAAATAAATGGATTTAAAACTGAAATTCTCATAAAAATGTTATAGTTAAATTATACCAACCTCCCTGTAGCGCGTACCATTTGGCACCGTTGGTTATACCACCTTGTTTAGGGAAATCTTGGCTTTCGTAGTCACCACAGCCTTTTCTCTTTGGGTCTGCCATATCGGCATGGTAAAAGGAATATGATAATGCCAAGTGTCTAAAATCACAGAAATAATTACATCAAATACCAACTTCCTAAATAATTCATACCAATAACCTAAATTCATATTTCAAATAAATTTACCTAAAAGTATCGTCATCAGGCGTGGCAGTATATTCCCCATTTTGTCTGCCAGATCTACTATCGTCATAGGGGTAATTAGCTACAAGATCCCCTCCATGTAAATTAGCAGAAAGAACGAAAGGAATTTGCATTATAAGACGAATTACAGCTTTTGTTTCTGGCTGAAGCTACAACATCAAATTTTCTTTAGTTTCATGTGATAAATAAAAGAACTATGTACAAAACAAAAGATATTTGCTTTAAACGTCTTTTATATTTCGTATTTACATTGACATCAATGACACAGTGGTCTAAAAATACCTTTCGATTTTCTCAATTCTTCATTGAAAAGTTACATTGACATCACATTTTTGAGAGACCGCAATTTTATTTTTTTGTTGTGTGGGTATTGTTAGTACACAGTAGTTCAAGTTTGTGGGGTCGCCACTCTTGTCCCCCGTCCGCTATCTAGAAAAAAGGGGGCAAAAGACTTTCACACTGTATCTTAGTGAGACAGTTCAATCATCTGTATTTCCACCATATAAAGACACGAAAAAACGTTCGCCAACGACAGTTGGCAAAGATGATTCGGCACCTTTCCCCCTTTTCCAAAATGGCGGCTGGAGGAACGAGCCCCACAAACTTGAACGTAAGATTATATTTACCCTCCCAACACACCAAAGAAATACAATTGCGTCTTCTAAGAATTCTGCACGCTAGGCATAAAAATATAACATTTTATATCCATAATGTAGAATTATTTTCATCTTGCTAATAAAGAGAAGTTCAGGCTTCAGTAAAAAACCATGATTAAGGACTTTATTGAACGCTATAAAGACCTTTCTAATAAATGCAAACAAATGTTTCTTACTGGCTGATCCAGATGCGTCAGATCCTCCAATAAATGGTTGTTGTGGTTTACGTGTTGCTCCTCGTTCGTAAAAATGATCCTATCTAAATTGGGAAAGTTTCTATTTAAATCCACTGAGTTGTTGTTTGTTCGTCCAATCAAATAATCCTGCCCACCCTGAAATATTTAGAATAATAAAAAATTTATTATCATAAGCAAAAATAAATTAAAATAATAGTACTGCAGTAGACAGTAGACTTCCATAAGTTCGGCGACCTCGGGACCGGACCCTAGGTCGAACTTAAAAGTGGCCGAACTAACCGACGCTTATCTAAAAAATGCCCATTTATTGTTTGTATGGATTTAGCAAAAACAAAACACTTGTACATTAAGTATGTAGAAGACAACACAGAGGAATACTTTGACATATATTTAACAAAATATATGAAAAGATAGACCGTTACAAAAATACAATAAAATTTTAAAATATTATTGCATATTGGTGGTTTGGCTTCTTAAACACTTAAAAAAAGTCAGTAATTTTTTTCTGAATTTTCTTTTCTAACGATTTTTGATGTGCAAAGTCACGCCACTTTTTAATAATCATTACATCGATGGCAGTTACTTCTTTTTGCTGTTCGACGTAGGTAGTTTGCAGTTGCAAAGCTGCTTTCCCTTCAGCGTGGCTGATTTTATTTTCTTCATCGTGCTCGTCATTCTCAGCAGCATCTGTATCGTTATCCTTCTCATTTTCTTAGCGAATGACACACTAGGCGATTTCGTCGTCATTTAAAACCTCGTTGTGTAGCTCCTTTTCAAAGTTGATCCACTCCAAAACATCTACGTCAATAATGGGACCACAGTTCGGTAGTTACTGAAGGTCGTGCAATGGAGCTGCATTGTCATCAGGTTCGTTAACAAGTATGTTATTTGGTTCATCTGCTGTTGTGTTTCCTTGGTCAATCTTATCTTCCATATTTGGCCAAAGTTTTTTCCAATACTTTACAAACGTCGATGGTGGTATTTCGTCGTATGCCTTGGCCGACATGTACACAACATACTTCATAATAACAGTACTTTTAAGAGGTCTAAGTTGTCATTAGCCTCCAGTTTGGAAAGAAATTCAGAAAGCAGTTTACTGAATACTTTCTCATGAAGCACTCAATGACCCCTTGGTCCGTTGGCTGTTGAAGACTGGTTACATTGGGTGGCAGGAACAGCAGTTAAATTTCTTTTTCATCGTCACACTGAAGACCTTCATGGTGAGTATGCGCGTTGTGAAACAGTAGAGGTGCTTTGATGGGCAGATTTAATTTTGTCAAAAGGTTTTTCACTTTCGGAACAAATTCGCACACAAACCATTTTCTGAACAAATATGTGTCCATCCATGCTGATTTCTGCGGCCGGTAATACTCTGGTAGAGTTTCCATTTTTATGTTCTTATACGCTCTCGGTTTTGCTGCTGTACCAATGACAAATAGGGGTATCTTGTGGGTCCCCGAGGCATTTGAATACAAGGCAACCGTTATCCTCTCTTTGCTGACTTTAAATCCGGCCGCAGATGTTTCTTGTGAAGCGGCAAAGGTTTTTCTAGGCAGAAGTCTAAAATTTAATCCAGTTTCGTCGATGGTGTAGATTTGCTCTGGACTCAAGTGCACGACGTGAAACAGTTATTGTCCACACACACACACACACAACAAGTATACTGTCTATAAAAACAGTAAAAATCGCAAGTGAAACAAGAATTACGTACTGTTGTAGGCCTACCGTAAAGATGAGCGCTTTACTGCTCGCATCTGGTTGGCGCTTGCCAAGTGTGTGACTAATGATCAGGAAGCCGGCCAGACTAAGCGGAGACCGAACTAACCGAGGCCGAACTTACGGGAGTCTACTGTATATGGCAATGAAAATGGCAACTTTTTTAAGAATTCTGTATGCTCACGCTTCTCATTAAGCTCTTGAATATAAAATAAATGTGTGATGTAATTTTAAAAAATGCCTGTATCACTTAAAGATTAGATCACTTAGGATTAAAAACACATTACTGGATTAGGTATGTCAAACAATATTTTTTGTTAATGGCTCAATACTACTTGTGTACTACAGTTAAATAGCAAAATAGACCAAATTCTTCTTAGCTTTGTATTTAAAAACCCATTAAACGACCTTTCTAATCATATAGAATTGAGATGTTATAATAAATTAAAACAAATTAAACTTTTCAAGAAGATGGTACCGTTACCAAGAAAGCAGAGTATCTGCGTGTTCCCATTCTGTCTATTTATCCTACCTTCTCTGTCTGATCTCTACGTCGACGAATAAGAATTTAAAAGTCCTTCCTAGATTTGACGAGTAATACGTTTATAATAAATAATATAATAACGCATTTATTACGGCTGTCTCTCCGGCCGCTTCTCTGCCCCCAATTTCCATCTTTTTCTGTCATATGCAGTTGCCTCTTCTAAGTCTCTTGCCGCCATTGCTTCATCAATATCGTTGCGCCAACTTCTCCGTGGTCGTCCTCTCTTTCTTCTTTCAGGAGGGATCCATTCCAGTACTCTTCTAGGCCATCTGTACTCTGGCATTCTTTTAACATGTCCGAACCAGATTAATTGTTTTCTTTCTATGTCATCATTGATATTTCTCTCCATTTTCATTTCGTTTCTTATTTGTTCGTTTCTAACTCTCTCCAGTTTCGATCTACCGCAGCTTCGTCTCAGATAATCCATTTCTGTCGTCATAAGTTTGTTTCTATTAGCTTTGGTGACGTCCCATACTTTCGAACCGTAAAGTGTAATACTTTGGACTATACTACCGTAAATGTGGTTTTTGGTTTCTCGTCGAATTGTTTTTTGCCAGAGAAGAGAGTTTTAGGCACGGTAATACGTTTATAATTTTTACAAATGTAGCTCGAGCTCGTTATATTCGGCTTTAATTTCTACGGTTGGAATTATTATTATAATTATGGCTAAAGTGCGTATGCATTGTAGATTATATTATTATGAGAGTTTCGTATTATTTGTTCCAGATAGAAAAAAATCCCCTAACGAAAAAAAAAAAAGAATCAAAAATCTAGAATATTCCAGACTCATTGGAACGTCTCGAAATGTCTGGTAAATTCTAGAATGTCAGAAAATGCATATATAAACGGGAAGTTGCCAGTACAAGTAGAAGTAGTAGTAATTGAGTGTTTGAATACTTAAGTCAGAATGCGGCTACAGACACACAAGCAAGCTTGTCCAGCATGCTTGTTCAGTCTTTTTGTACAAGCACGCTTGAGTGTCTGTAGGGAAATGTGGTGCAAGCTTTGTGATTGTACAAGCGGATTGAGAATTAAAAGGAGCTTAATTATGCATGCTTGAATTAAGCGTGCTTGCGCAAGCAAAACGGTACGTGTGTATCCAATATTTTCAAGCCTGAACAAGTTGGCGTCGGTTGTGTTGCTTTGTGAAGTAGCATTTGAGTTATTTTTGTCATAACTAGTGATCTCAAAAAGGTTAACCCTGAATTATTGGAAGAGTTTATTCAAGAATACCAAAATCAGCCGTGTCTTTGGCACGTTAAATCCAAAGATTATCATAAAGCAAAGAGGGATGCAGTATACAAAATATTATTAGAAAAATCTAGGTAAATTGATGGTAATGCCGACAAGAATGCAGTTATTAAAAAAATAAACTCCTTACGGACTAATTATAGAAACGAAAAAAGTTAAAGACGCGGACCACTCTGGAATGGGTGCAGATGAACGTTATGAGCCCACACTTTCTAGTGTGTAGGTCTAAGTCTAGTCTAAGTCTAGTAAGCTAATGTGAGAATAGGTTTTCCTTTTTTTTTCACGAGAACAAAAGCGGCCAAAGCGAGCGTATCGTCGTCCAAGCACGACATATTTTATTAAACTACCTCTATTTTTACCAAGCATGCTTGTACGTATGGTGCCAAAGGCAAATTGTGCATACTTGTACAAAAAGATTAAACAAGCATGCTGGACCAGCTTGTAGCCGCCTTTTTAGAGTTGTTAACAAGTATTGTAATATTGTTTGCTGTTTCCAGTAAAAGTGATTAGAAAGAAGTATAACAAGATGTAAAATTGATAAAAAGGGTATCAGGGTAACCAGGGTATCTTGTGACCCTATTGGAGAAATAACTAAAAAAGATTAATGAGCAATTCGAAGATAAATAAATCGTTTTTAATAGCTGGATATAAAAATTAAGTTAATGTTAAGAACACTATTAATAACTAAAAAATTGCCCAGTGGAAGTTTCCTTTTACAGACTGTATTAAATACGAATTAGTTTAAACACGGTAATTGACAAAACTACGGAAAATCTAGAAATAGGTCAACAGATATACCACATTAGTTTTTGGTATGTCATAGATTTGTTTGAGTGAAAAATTAATTTTGTTGAATAATGAAAATTCCATTTTTCTACTTAGGCTATTGACTATTACAAAAGAAACATGACTAAAAGGAAATAAGGCGTTCTAGAAATTTCTGTATTTAATTACAATTTCAGTTGAAAATAATGTTACTTTGTCGTTTCGAAATCGTTTTTCAAACGATCCGGCGTAGCCTCTTTACTATTTTTATATGTCATGTTACCGTTTTAAGGTTTTTGTGTATATTAGCAATTAAAAAGATCGCTGAATTTGGTTTTTTGTTCCTTTCAATCAAGGATTGGTTTAGATGAGAGTTCTCTCCAGTGCCATCCCTGTCAGAGGTTAGGAATCGACTGTAGGACCTCAACAGATTTAGTTTTGTCATTGTCATATAATAATTTTTTGGCATATTTACTTATTTATTGAATAATAATAATAGTCATAATATTCAATGTAAGTATAATGTAAGTATAAACATTGAGGCAATGGGTGAAAATGATATATACACATATCTCGGAATACAGCAAGCGCGAAAAATTGACCATAAAATAATAAAAACCGAACTAACTTCTGAGTTTGTGCGAAGAGTAAGACAGCTAAATTGGTCATATCTTAAATAGCAAAAATGTGTTTAAGGCCTTAAATACGTACGCCGGTTCCGCGTTTAGCTACTCATTTGGTATTATCAAGTGGTCAAAAACGGATATAGAAAGTCTCCAACGAAAAGTAGGAACACTTCTCACAAAAAACGCCATCCACGCAGTGCAATAGAGAGAACAAAATTACCGAGATATCAAGGGGAAAGAGAACTTATGGACATAGGTGAGCAACTGGATAAACAGATTGCTAATTTAAGAACTTATTTTCAGGTACAGGCTTAGACATTTACTTTACATCGAGAAATTTGCGCAGTAGACGATACAACGCCGCTTAAACTGAGGAAACAAGAAATGCACATAAACCACATATCAGCCAAGAATATGTCGACAATACAGCGTCGAACTATTGGTTGACATCAGGAAAGATGTTTCCCGAGACTGAGGGTTTCCTACTTGCCATGCAGGATCAGGTTATTCCAACAAAAAATTACCTGAAATATATTGTTAAAGATCCTCAAGTCCAAAATGACAAATACCGATATGGATGCCAAGCCTCAGAAACCATCCAACATCTTACCGGGGGATGCCAGGCATTTGTCGGTACTGATTATAAAGAACGCCATGACTCAGTAGGAAAGATTATCCACCAAGAACTAGCTGACAAACAGGGATTTCTCCAAACCGACCATCTTCCTTACTATCAATAGGTCCCTGACAGAATACTTAAAAATAACAACTACAAGCTATACTGAGACCGCACTCTGCTCACAGACCAACCACTGGACCATAAGTTATTCAAAATTTCTCCATTGATAGATATACCTTCTATTGAATCTTCTTCCGATGTTCATTTTGGGGGTTAGGGTAAGGATTCTTTATTTCAAAAGGATTGAACGTGTGTCCCCGTTTAGAATCTTGTGATCCTCTTCAGGCTTGCTTTGAATCTTGTTGGTGTGGCACAATAAAAGGCATAACATCACCGAAAAAGGCATTGTGGTAGTTGTCGTGGCGTGTGTAGTGGAGCATCTTGGAGGCTGTTGAGATGTCGCCAGTTAAATCAGAGGTGGAAGGTTTTTTTGGATGTGATGTTCTTTCCAGAGTGTTGTGTTTGTGTTTTTTGAGCTAGATGTGACTAAGACCGAGTTTTCGAGAGACGGTCTTGCCACAGCTAGCCCAGTGTGACTAGGTGTGATGGCATGACAGTGATGGACGCTACCATTTTGATGTTACTTTAGTTCCATCAGTCGTTTAGATGTTCTCAGCCGACCCTAGAATTTGTGGCGGGCCCAAGATTCAGTTGTCGGCCGGGGGCGCCAATGGCGAGGTAGCTTCGGTACCCTTTCACCATCATGCCAGTATGAGTGTTGTGTGTGTGTGAATGTTTTTTGAGTGTAAGTGTGCGTGAGCTGAACTGGCAAAGACGAAAACCGTGTTCTCTAGTGACCATTGTTCCTGTAAGCCGTTTATACGTCTACGATTAACTTCAAAACTAGTGTATTGCACTAAAATTCGTGTTATTGATCGCTTGCGTTAACGGCCAGGCCTCGTCGGACTTCGATAGACAGGCTCAATCTTGGCCAGTTCAGGTGAGAAAATAGTTGCAGCTATTTTCTCGGGGGCGGACAGGTATCATTGAGTAATGAGATTGGGAAACCGCAAAAAACCAATTTCCCGCAGTCCAGGGTAGTCAATCTTACCTTGACGGTTAAACTCCAATATATATTAGATATAATACTCATATCACGACTGTCAAATAATAAAGACCCATAATTATCTTATGCAATTGAGCAGTTTTTGATGAACACTAGGAAAATGGGGATATCAAACAGAGAAAGCTATATAAAACAGTCAATTATACTTTAACCATTTTTTCTACAATGATTTACATTTCACTCAAATTTGAATTCAACTATTTAATGTAAAAAAGAATGAGCTGAATTAACATTCCAAATTTGTATTCTTTGATTATGTCAAAACGCAACCATGTAGATATTGGTCGAAACAATAGCGGCGACATTTTTAATATCAATTTCATACTGTTATTTTATTTGCTTCATTTTCATTTGAACTAGTAAAGATCTACAGTCCCAACTGTAATAGTTCTTGTGCGGTCACGTCATTCATTATCTTATCTTGTTCCATATATTCACCAATTTCATAAATTAAAACCAGCTGAATGATCTCATAGATATTATTGTCTTATCTTTGCACCGTCCAGATAGCAAATATCACTAGCGTAACCATATTGTATAATATTTTACACCATAATTCGTAAGTATACCATATGCGGTCACAACCTACCTGGGTATCTCAAAAATTTCTAAGTTTTAATTATAAAGTGTGAAATGTTTATTTTAATTCTAAATACTGATAGTTTATTATAGTAAAACTTTCCAATAGCGATCACTCTCTGGGAGCCAAAAGCTGATCGCTAAAGAGGATTGGTCGTTTAAGAGAGAACATAGGAAAATTAAAGCAATTGATCTGAATTTTACGTTGTGTGCATATTAAATATAATTTTAATTAATTGTAATTTCAATTTATCAGAAACATAAACGAAGACAATGATATCAAGTTAAGAATAGGGGCACAACTCTGAGATAGCGCGTAGCAAAATTTTTATTTTTAAAATATTCGAAAATTAATAATTGCTTCACACTATTCAATTTATTTTAAAAAAATTAAGATTCGTATTTCATTTAAAGCTTAGCAAAATTTTTTCAAAGTTTCAAAGTTTTATTGAAACTTTGAAAACACTGCAATGGGGGCATATATTCTATCAGATTGGCACTGAAACTACATCAGTTGAAGACATCGGTTTCTTTGTCCATAAAAACCAGGCGAACAAGATAATAAACATCTAAAATATATCATCTAGACTGGCATATCTTATTCTGAAGCTAAACAGTAGATATCAACTCAAAATTATCCAAGTATACGCTCCAACAACAGACCATACAGACAAAGAAATCAAAATGTTTTTATGACGATATATCTAGTGCGCTTAATGACTCTCATCCTCAATTCACAATTGTATGTAGCGATTTCAACGCAAACATAGGTGTAAAAGAAGAATAGCTAGAAACATCCTTGGGAAAATTCAGTTCCCAGGAAGAAATGACCGAGGAGAAACGCTACTAGAATTCCTACTCCAGAATAGTTTATTCAACATGTACAGCTTTCACAAAAAGATGCACAGAAGATGGACCTGGGAAAGTCCAAACGGTAGAACAAGTAACGAAATTGACTACATCATAAGTGACAAAAATCAAATAATTAAAGATGTAACAGTACTCAACAAGTTCACCACAAGGAATGACCACAGAATGATACGAGCGAAAGTCGAAATTATCATAAAAAGAGAAAGCAACTTAATGATGAAAAATAAATCTCATGATATCTGGACACCCCAGATGCACTGCATGAAATCTCCGAGAACGGTCTTAACGACTTAAATAATTGCATCAAAAATGCCGTACAAGAAAGTCATTGAGTGCACTGTCCTAAAAGAAAATCAGATAGTAAAATAAGTCCATATACTGAAACGCTGTGGACCAAAGAAGAAGACAAATAAGACGTAATAAGAACGCAGACAGCCACACTCTACGAGAAATGAATAAAACTGTTTCGAAGGTCATCAGAAGAAATTTAAGCAAATTTCTCCTAATGACATTCTCTTATTATCTTCGATAATATTAAAAGCATTATAAATGAAAATAACAGCCTAAAAGTTTTACGTAGAAAGCTAACAAATGGGAAACAGGAAATTCATAAATTAAGAAACAAGCAAAATGAAATAATATCATGTAGAGACGAGGTAAAAGTGAACAGAGCCTCTCTCGTTCTTAGTCCTCCTCTGAATCCAAACTGGATGTCATCTATATCTTCTTCTATTTTTTTGTATAGTCTTCCATGTATTATTTTTAAGAAATATCTTAAGTGTGTGGCTTATTAAGGAAATTGTTCTGCACTGGGAGCATTCTGTCGCATCCATCGAGCAAAAAGACAGAAGAGGGAATGTAAAGGTAGTGGAGGCAAAAATATTGTTAGACGGGAAGTGCTATTTTGTAAGGCCACATTAAACAAGGAAAGAGAGTCACTTTCCTTGTTTAAAAAATCAAATTTAGTTGGGTTATGTTATTGTTTGTCCCAACTGCTACATGAAAGCTTATTTATATTGAAGTTTTTTAATAATTGTTTTACATTTTAGACTATTATCGTTATTATTTAATTAAAACTTTCTCGTCTAAGACTTATTCTGAAAAATATTTTATAGCTACTTTAAATTTGGCTCCTTTGCATTCCCGGATATGTCCTCCATATTAAGAGGCAACTTTTATTAATTTTGGTCTCCTTTTTATAACGATTAGATTCCCTCCTTTGTTTTTTTGCTCGATGGTCGCATGTACTGACTTTGGTAGTGTTACAAACGTGGATAACAACCAATATTCGGGTATTACTCCTGTTGTATATACTTTGTTGAACATATCTAAAGTGGATTTAAAGAGTACCAAACGTGGAACAAATTGTTGAAGGCAAAATGCAAGGAAAGCGAAATGTGGGAAGAATATCGGCAAGTATGAAGATCAGCGTAGCCATGATAATTTCCAACCTTCGATAGATGATGTAACTTGAAAAAGAGGCACTGCTAACAAGTACAACCTTGCAGTTCTTCAACGCTTTACGAATAAAGTGGTAAGGTCTGTAATAAACGCTCTGTGGTTAAACTTAACATCCTCGTGAATTTAAAAAGAAATCATAACAGGATACTGCACTAATATATTTAACTGATTAATCGATTCTAATTAATTATTATAAATAAGTAAGGTAGTAATTATTGTGAAAAGAGATTTTTTACTGGTAGAAAATTATGCATCAATACACACAACGACGCTAAAATTACTTATTATACTATATTCAGATATATTGTAATTATAATTAGAGTTAATATAATAAATTCAATTCAACTATATATTTTTTTATGGATAATTAAATATTAAAAAATAATTTACTTGGATTAAGCATCTCCTATTAATGAAAACCGTTTTATTTTATAATTGACTTACAGTATCAGTTGCCAGCTGCCATCCATCAGGATTCATGCTCGGCATCAGATGGATCCTCGTCGTTCTGATTAGGGACCTAATTTGTTTATTTCCCTTCATATACTCATCGCAGAGGAAATCTGCCAGCTTGAGCAGCAATTCCCTGCCCAAAACTTCGTTTCCGTGCATATTGGCGATGTATTTGAACTCAGGTTTAACTGGAAATGACATTAAATTAATAATTAGTAAAATAATAAATATAATTTTTGCAGCGTTTAATAGTTTTAGGTACTTGAAACCGTATATTTGTATAAACTACATATATGACATTTTAATATTTTCATTTGAAAACACTTAGATCATTTGATTTACATTATCATTATTTACGAAATGTAAAAAACCTAAAAATAGATTTAAATCTATTAACAGACATAGCATTTGCAATAAGATCCATCCTCAGGCCATTACCACTTGACCAGTAAAGCCCTATTCTGGAATATCTGATGTACGCCACCACTAAATTTATCCCCAAGAAATCCATTATGTCTGCGGTGAACAGTGATAAAAAATAATCAGTGGGATTGTTTCCTTGAACATGAATATTTTCTGTTCCTCTAAACTGTGGCAAAGTTGTTGGCCCGTACATGCTGTCATTATTATTACACCACTTCCAGTCTTTTTTCTAAGGCTTTTTTTTTGGTTTTTTCTCTTGATTTTTATGTTGTGATGAAAATGCTAAAATACGCTGAGCTAATGGAATGTCATTTTCACTCATATCATCGTCACTGTTTTCTGGCTGTATTTCTTCTAAGCCACTTTCAACAATTTGGTCTTCAGCCGGTTACATGTTCGAGCAAATATGTCTCTTCGTCATTGTAATCAGATTCCAAATCTGAAACTTCTGGTAAGTCATAAATAATGTAATCATTGTTAATACCTATAAATTCTTCATTTTCTTGTAAACATAAGGGTGTTTCATCCCTATTGTCGTCTTTATCGGCAAAAAGTACTTTCTGAAATAGAATAAAGTTTCCCATTGAAGAAGTTATATTATGTCAATAAATAAAATTTAATTATTTCTAGTAAAATAATATAGGTAAGTAAATAAAAAAATGCCCTCGAAAATCCCTAAATAAATAATAATACTTTGACAAGAAAATAACAAAAAATATGTGAATAAGAAACCTACTAAATCTCTGAAAATTATACTCATAAAACATACCACAAGAGTGGAAGTTACATATTGCATGATTTCCATCTCTAGTGGACATGACTTCAAGGTGATATTTTCAGTGAGTTTTTCAATTATTTTGAAATTATAATAAAGGCTAATTGTGTAAAATATATAATTCTATATGAAAAATTATTTTTTTACCTTTTGTTTTGATTTTCCATAGAAACTACGGTCGCTTATTTGAGGCAATTCACAGGTGGCCATCGCCTCAGGTGATTTATAGATACTAACATAAACAAACTTTGACTTTCAAAATAAATATTGTATATGGCGGTAGTAGTTACTTCATTCGAGTCCACTGAAAGAGATTTCATGCATTTTGCACAAGTTTCATAAAATATATTTTTTGGACTTAAAAAAACCAAAAAACCTGTCCACTCGAGTGGATTCGATGCACGATTCGAAACTACATATATATATATATATATATAATATATATATATATATATATATATATATATATATATATATATATATATATATATATATATATATATATATATGTAGTTTCTAATGTATACCAGGTAAATTTGTCGTAAAGGTATTTGTAATGAAAATATTTCAAAACTGTGCAAAATGTAAAATAATAAACTAACAATCAATGATAGTCAAACTATTTGTGGTAATTTTACATTCAAAGAATTTTGTTATTACTTTTCGCACAAATATGTTAAAATTATCAACTAGGTTCTAAATGTTGTTCCGTTAAATTATTATGCAATGGTTTCTATAAACTTTAAGGACGTTTTTACAATCTAGAAGAATCACTGAAGAATTTGGCGTTCTAAATACTGATGTTAGAAGGTACATTAGAACTATTGGATAAGTTATTAATAAAAAGGACAAAAACACTTACTAAGCAAATTTGATGCTTTTGATCTTAAAGGCTAAATACGAAGACGATGGCGAACGAAAACTACCCAAATTGTACCTATTATTCTCTCTCTTACTGGAGTCTTTCCGAAGACACTCCCAGAAAATATAAAAAAGCTGAGTCTGAGTGAACATTTCTACAAAACCAAGTAGAAAGCTTGAGGCCCAGATGTGTACGAACATTTTTCTGATATACTTCAGTATATCAAGTCATTTAGTTCTCGATAATACGAAAAGAGCCCCACCAGAGCTGAATTCTTTTGATACCGTAGGTATCTTGGATGGGTAGAATTTTCCCTTTAGAGGGAGTGAGAGCCGTATGGCTTCAATCTGGACATTAAAAATCTGTGTTAAAATTTTGTGGGAGCTATTGAAGTCGACAGGACATCTAGGCTTCCATAACGCAGAAAGAGTCCCACGAGAGCATTTTTATACCAAAGGTATCATGGATGAGTTTTTCCCGTCTTCTTGATCATCCGAATCAGAAGATGTTGTCTGTGTCTCATAGTTTTTGTCGCTGTTGTCATCAGTCTCAAAAGGGTCCGGCTTACTTTCAATATCTGAAAGGTTGTCGGCTAAAGAATGAAGTTCCTTTTCAAAAACCCCTCGTTTCGAAATAATGCAAAGAAAACCGATGGGTTAAATATATTCGAACATTATTCAAACATTAGAATATGGTGTATCAGTGATCTAAATACAGAAAAATATTCAACTACTGTTCAAAAAAATCTCGATGAAAATAGTAAAAAGTAAAAAAATAAATATGTGACTGACGCCGGAGGTCACGCAGTGTTGTCAATTCAGTTTTATGTTCTTGCTTTTGCACTAAGAATACCACTAAAGCAAAACTACGTTTAAATCGGGACGTATTTGAGACAGTACATATTTTAAAACTTTTTAGTGGGACATATTTATCTATAGAGACCGAAAAGATTAAGATGCCACAAGTAAAAAGCTTCATAAGAATAACAAAAAATAGGAATCAAAAAAGCTTTTGGCGGTTCCTAATGTCCATTTTCTGCTATTTAGCCAAAAAACGTTATTTTCTAGACAAAAAAATTGTTCAGAATGTGTATATTTGGGAGGTCTTAAAAAAATTTAATAATACATTATATGGGTGAGAAATACATAACAACATATTATTTTTCGATGTTTGCAAATACTGTTAAAACAAAATGTTTTTAAAGTTTATTAATTACTTTATTGTAGAATGAAGATATTGCTTCTTTTAATTTGTTTTATAATAATTATCGCTGCACAATAATGGCATAATAAAAATGTTTACTAATTATTTAATCAATATTTAATCAATAAATTCTCAAAAGGATCATTTTTACATGATATAAGTATACAATAAAAATTTCTCGAACAATAAAATTAGATCGAAGTGTCTATAAAAAGAGGAAGGAGATTTTGAATAGATTTATTATATTATTAATTAAGTTTTACCATTTAAATGTTAATAAATTATTAAGGAATAATAAAAAAAATAATAATCAAGAACGGAATGGAACATTTTGAGATTTTTCAAACATAGTTTTGCATATAGCAAAATGTATCTTTATTTAGAAATATGTTTCGAAGTCACTCCAATACATTCTTATCAGGATATAATATAAAATATATTGTATGATAAAAAATAATGACGAAAAGTCTACAAAATTAAATCAGTGTTTCACTTTTTATCCCATAGATCACTTACCGAAATTTTTGGTTTAAATAGACCCTCTAATGACGAATTTTTCAAAATTTATTCAAAGCGCTTAAGTCTATTTAGGAAAGTAACTAGAAAAAAACTTGAAAGGTATTTATATTTGGAAAAGGATCTTGACTAAAATCATGGGTATTAGAAACAGTCATGGGTATTAGAAACTTATAAGAATTTGATTGGGGATCAACTTAATACTATACTCATAGGAGAAAATTTGACTGGGAATCAACTCTATACTATGCTCATAGGAGAAATTAATTTAAAAATCGACAAAGAAAAAGTAACCGCTGCCCTTAAGATATTTCGACAATACCAACAAAAAGTTCGCATTCAAAGAAGTATCCGACAAAGTTGTGTTATGTTTCCATTGCTCTTCAACTTATAATTTGAATATATATTCAAAGAAGCACTAGAAATTTCATATATCGTGGGAACTAGTTTGTTATTCAGATTCAGATTGGACATCAAATAAAATTGATAGAAAAAGTATTACAGGTTGTATTGTATTTTATTGTGGCAATCCAGTTTCATGGTTGTCCCAGAAACAAAACTGTGTTGTTCTTTCACTGCAGAAGCTAAATACATAGCTGCTGCTACCTCAGCTCAAGAACTGGTTTATTTAAAAGTTATTTCATCTGATTTTAATGTACACGGTAAATCAAAACTTTTAATTGATAATTTGAGTACAGTAGCAATGTGTCAGTCCTTTGAAAATGGTAAACGTGCCAAGCACATTGACATTAAAGAGCATTATATAAAAGATTTAGTTTCAAACCGATTGATATGTATTGATTATATTTGCTCTGAAAATAATCTTGCAGATAGATTGACAAAGCCTTTATCAAAAGAAAAATTTTGTTTTTGTGAAACGTTTCTTAACTGTTGTCAAATTATTATAAGAATATTTTTGATTGTTTGGATTTAACCGATTTTTCTTCCTATGTAAAGTATTGAAGTACAAATCGAGTAGAAGTGTTAAGTATAGGCTGGTACAATAGTGTAGGTTGGCTACAATGTACTTATGACTTACGTGAAAGTCAACGACTATTATAATTGTAAGCAAGACAAGATGGTTGTAATATGTTGTTCTAAATAATAATGTAACAATAAAACACTGAAAACTTTGTTTTCAAAACTTCCACAAAATTTATTTTAAATTCTTATCACTACAGCTGTTTCGGCTGATTGACTTTCTCAAGTGATCGTTTTTGGCATGGGTTTACACTTTATAGTCTCTAATGAAATAGGTTGAGGAGGGGAGAACTGTTTGTCTCAAGCTGGTCATTCAGAATTATATCTGTGTTTTTTAATTTGTTGATTTCCATAGATTATAACAAAGATAGCTTAAGGCCTTTATTTTGAATGTGTAGAATTTTAAATTCGTCATTAAAAGAATGATTATGATCTAGAAGGTGAAGTGCGTATGTAGAATCTGTTTTTCTATTATTGAAAGCCCTTTTATGTTCTGCTATTCGTTTATTAAAACTTCTACCTGTTTGACCAATGTAAGTTTTTGGGCAGTCGCCACATTTAAGTTTGTACACACCACTGTGTAAGTGTTTTTTATTAATTTATATTTAAATGGGAATAAGCCACAATTAAAGGTTAAAATACGTTTATTGACGTTTCAATTTCCACTTCGGAAATCGTTCTCAAAATACAAACATTAGTAAATTAAACAAAATTTGTTTAATTTACTAATGTTTGTATTTTGAGAACGATTTCCGAAGTGGAAATTGAAACGTCAATAAACGTATTTTAACCTTTAATTGTGGCTTATTCCCATTTAAATATAAATTAATTTAAAATGCCACAAGAAAATAGCTTCAGAACAATATTAAGTTTTTTTATGTTGGCTCTTGTTGTTTTTAATATTTTGCCTAGGTTGTTATTTGTTCTGAAAGCTGGTGTTATTCGTTTCTTTTTTATGTGTTTGGCTATTTTTGTTGATATTTTGCCTGTATATGTAATCGAGCAGAAGGTACTGGGTTTTTTCTCTGGTGGTGGAAATACTAAGTTCAGGGCTTTCTTGTGTAGTTTTTTGATTTAACATTTTATTAATTGTTTGTTCGTTGTATCCATTGTTTACTGCTATTTGCTTAATGATATTTAATTCTGTCTCAAAATTGTATTTTGACGTAGGAATTGCTGTTAATCTATGTAACATACTATGATAGGCTGCCAGTTTATGTTGTGTGGAATGGAATGATGAATTGTGAATAGTCGTGCCAGTAGGGTAGGTTTATGAAATATTGAGAAGTCATGTTTGTTTTTAAGTCTGGTAATTTTTAAATCTAAAAAATTTATGGATTGATTTTGTTCTGTTTCTATTGTAAATTCAATATGACTATGAAGAGAATTAATATACGATAAAAATTGGTCGAGTTGCCTGTTAGTTCCTGTGAAACATACGAGTACGTCGTCTACGTATCTTCACCAATATAAAAACTGTTTGAATATGGGATGTTTTGAAATCTTTGTCTCTAGATGATCTATAAAAATATCTGATAGCAATGGGCTTAGAGGATTGCCCATTATAAGTCCTGCACTGTTATTTGTATATAATTCATTATTAAATTCAAAGTAGTCTTGGTTTATGCAAACTTCAAGAAGATGTAATTTCAGATGTAATGATTGGATTTGTATTATTTTGGTCTAAAAGGTTTTTTACTAGAATAAAAGTTTCTGTAGGAGGGATACTAGGAAAAAGATTTTTACGTCAAATGAAATTAATCTGGAGTTGTTACGTAACTAAAAATGTTGTATTTATTAAATTTACAATAGAAACAGAACAAAATCAATCCATAATTTTTTTAGATTTAAAAATTACCAGACTTAAAAACAAACATGACTTCTCCATATTTCATAAACCTACCCATACTGACACGACTATTCACAATTCATCATCCCATCCTACACAACATAAACTGGCAGCCTATCATAGTATATTACATAGATTAACAGCAATTCCTATGTCAAAATACAATTTTGAGACAGAATTAAATATCATTAAGCAAATAGCAGTAAACAATGGATACAACGAACAAACAATTATTAATAAAATGTTAAATCAAAAACTACACAAGAAAGCCCTGAACTTAGTATTTCCACCACCAGAGAAAAAACCCAGTACCTTCTGCTCGATTACATATACAGGCAAAATATCAACAAAAATAGTCAAAACTCTGAGATAGCGCG
>NW_027313265.1:0-22754 GCF_040954645.1 Diabrotica undecimpunctata | reverse complement strand
CGCGCTATCTCAGAGTATAGGCAATAGCCCCCCAAACCATTACTCCAACTGTCCTGTGTACATGCCTCTCAATAGCAAACCCGATATCTCGTCGCTCTCCACGGCGGCGTCTTATCATCTACGATTCATTCCTAAACAGAATCGTGATTCATCGCTGAATGCTACATTATGCCATTCTGCCACCCAATGCTGCCGTTTTCTACACCAATTCAAACGTTGATGACAGTGGTCCACAGTCAAAGGAAGCACTAGTCGTGGGCGGAATAAAACCAGTCCAAAGGCTCGAATGCGACGGTATAGTGTACACATACTAACAGGTCTACCTACTACTCCAAACCATTGGTCAGCAATTTCACGCGTAGTAGCAAAACGGTCTCACAGAGCCAGTAATCTAAAGCGCCTATCTTGAAGCTCTGTGGTACACCTCGGTTGACCAGTCGGTCTTATTCGTGTTCCTCTACCTTCGTTTGTCCACACACGACAGACACGCATAACCGTCATTGCCGTACAATTAACATGACGGCCAATTTCGCGATACGACAAACCCATATCTCTATACGCAATAATTCTACCCGTTAAAATCGTTAACAAGGTGGTAATTTTGGTGTCTTCGAACTCGAGGCATTTTCTTACACTGAATACAATTAGACTGAGGAATAATAACTAAAAATTTCTGTATGAACCGGTTTTAACAAATCGGTCTCTTCACAAAAAAATTTAAAGATAAAACTTTATTTTTACAAAAAGTAGAAAAAATAAAACATTGGTATTGTTATGATAGCATGTTTTAAATACGCGCTATCTCAGAGTAAAAAATTAAGTTCAAGAAATTATTCCTTCTGGGTGTAACACTTCTAATGTCACTGAGTATATAATCATAAATGTATCGCAGAGTACTAAGAATACTATGAAAGAAAAGCAACATTTATTACTCTCTTCTTATTTGTATTTCATTAAAAAAAAGAGAAACAAAGCCTTAAAAACTGCAATCTAAGGAGAGAGTTATTAGTGAACATAGAAATATAATAGAAATATGGAAAAAGATTTTAACAAAAAGAAGATATTCAACGACAAGGCTTAAAAAATGTAAATGAAACACTTGTGTAAAGAATTATTTTTTTTAAAGAAGGAATAGGTATTGACTTATCCTTTTTTAAAGAATCCAAAATCTACATTATCCACATAATACTTAAAAAGAAAAAATTGCTATTAAAAACATTGGAATAAATTTATATTTATTTTTTTCTTTCTTAATATCGAATTTATGAAGAAATTCTGATTTTCTTTTGTATAATTAATATGTGGTATTTATGTCATATTACAAAACAAATTTATGAACACATATGGAAGTGTATGGTTTGTTTAATTATTCAGATCTCAACAAATTATGGCAGTTTAACTGTCCTTCTCTTTAATCGTAAGATTATTAAAGCACTGTTCACTGACACAAGTCTCAACATATTTATTGCTATGGAACGAAACAGACAAGAATACAACATACTCTAAAGTAATTTTAAAAAATATTTAGAAAAGATTATTGCTTTTGATTCGTATATTACTCTTCTTAGATAAAATCTAAGATAAAATAATTAAGATACAAACATAAGTACGAAGTATACTTTATACATAGTTATCGAAATTATTGACACAATAATGAAACAATTTTTAATTAGTTTCCTTGTCTTTTAATTTGGATAAACTAAAAATATTTAAAAAGATACCTCGGTATGCATTACAAATAATATAATATATCTAGTCAACAAGGCATAAATTCAGTATAGCTCGTTTAACAATTACATAAAATTTTTAAAATAAACATTAATATTGAAGTTTTTAACTTTAACAATTCCTTATTATTCTAATCCATTCTAAGTGTGTGGTATCAAAAGCTTCTACTGAGTCAAATTTTCTAACATAGATTATTCTTATTAAATAGTAATTTTTTCACTAAATCTACATCGCAAACTAGGAGTGTTCACAACTACCTACAATCCCTAATTGTTTTATAAATTATTTACATCAGTCTTTTGCAAGCAAGAAATAATTATTATTTATAAAGGAACACTTTAAATTTAATGAATTTTAAATATTTATAATTTTGAACAAACAATAATATCCTTTTTGCAATCTAAAAGTCAACATTAATGGAAATATCAAAACAAATTTGAATAAATTCATTTGTTATATTATTTATAGGAAAAGAGAACTAGGAGAAATAACAGAAGTAGTCATACTTGTGATATCTAAAGTTACACATAAGGAAATTAGGCAATTGCTTAACAAAATTAAGAAGGGAAAAGTTAGATGTAAATGAAAACCATGTGGAATGATAAGATGTATTAACAAAAAGAAAAATTTGATATGCAGCTACCTTCATAGCTTTGTTTCTACAAATTGAAGAATTTTTTCGAATACTTGCTCAAACACTATCAAGGTTACACAGTGCTAATTCAAAATAGCATATGCGAACCAAATGAAAAAGCGTCAAAAGCGTTAACATTATTCGAAATTATGTTACTTTGTTATTATTTTATCCCTTTGTTATCGCTTTTACTTTGCACATAAATAAAACTTAACGAATGCCGGCAACTCCAAATTTTATAATAATAGGACTCATCACGATCCTTTGAGTTTCCCTAGGAATACATTAAATTGTTAATGAAAAACCAATCGTAAAGCTATATGGAGAAATGACATTTTAAAGAAATATATTTAAATATTTATATTTGGAAGCGGTATTTGCTAGGCAAGTTCTGTTCCAGCGCTACAGAAATATCAAAAATGACATGTACAGTTCGACTACCAGAAAGCATTTGATACAGTAATACAGAATAAACTCATTTTCTATTAAGGAACACTAGCGTTAATGACAGAGTTCTTCAGATAATCAGCAACCTGTATTATTATTCTTCTTTTTACTTGATTTTCTTTTTGCGACTCCGTTTTTAAATCCGCATTTAGTAAGTTTACGTTCCATCATTTTCGTGGTCTTTTCACTAATCGTCTTTCTATTGGAGAACCGTCTCTCACCGTCTTTACTATTCTACTTGTTGTCATTCAGATTATATGATCGTTTAATTTTACTCTACTCTTTTATTCTACACTTTTATTTCTTACCCGGATCTTGATCTTCTTCACCTTGAATCTCCGTCGTAGATCTGTACTTCTATCTGGGTCCTATAGTGTCTTATCATTTTTCTAAGGGGGTGTCTTTTCTGCTGTTTCTAGCAATATTTTTGTCCTCTCAGGCTTTTCAGGTGCACAAAACATAAATATGCCGGTTTGTTGTATTCTAATGATTTTTTTTGCACTTGCTTCATTATAAATATAGTGCCGGTACATGATTTTTTTGACTTAAACCCTTGTTGTTCTTTTGCTAGTGTTATAATTTCATTTAGATTTTTGTTCTCACTTGTTAATTTTATTGTTGTGTTTGATAAATTAATTCGTTTGTAATTCTCAAGGTCTGATTGACCCCCCTTTTTGAAGGGAGGTATGAAGATGCTTGATCTTCATTCTTGTGGTATTATGTTTTGTTCTATAATATATGCTTCTTGTATTCGCTTTAATCTCGGTTTGGTCAGATTTGGTTCTCCGCATTTTAGGATTTTATTTGGTATTCTCTCCTCTTCTGGTGCTTTTCTACTTTTTATTTTTTATACTTCCTTTACCTCTCGCTTCTCAATGTTTATTTGTTCATTTGTTGACACTTATGGCGTTGGTTGTTCATTATCGTTATCTTTAGTAAATTGGAAGCAAAAGTAGTCTGTCAAATGTTTTTTTAGTCAATAAAAAAGAATTCGGAGATTATTATATTTAGTTGTTTTTTAGTAAACAACTTGATAGTTTGAAAATGCTCATTTGTTCCATACCCAGCTTTATATCCTGCTGGCTCATAAGGTAAAAAGAAGTCTAGTTTCGATATCAACCTATCAGTTATCTTAAAAATCAACTTCTAAATATAAGAAAACAAGCTAATAGATCTACAGTTCTTCAGCTCAGTTATTTTTCCCTTTTTGCGAAATACTACAATAACAGCTTTATTTCATTGAGATAGTATAACTTCGTTTAAAAGGCATTAGGTTTGAGCCAATGCTTTTACTACTGTCTTTCCATCTGCTTTACCTGCCTCAATAAAGATTAGATCATCACCAGCTGCTTTATTGCTTTTTGATTTGCTTTATTTACTTCATTTATAAACTAATGAATCAAAGAATAAGTTTAACAGATGAACAACAGGGTATTTGTACTGAAAGATCGTTTACAAATACAGTATTCGTCATAAAGCGAATTACTGAGTATATTAGACTAGCATTTTTGTGTCTCAATCTCAGTCGGTCAAATAACCAAGCGGTTCAGGCGGCCGACCATCATTCGCTTCACTGTCGAATGGTTAAGTGGATGTGCGTTTAAGCCCTGGCTTGATGTACAGAAAAATAAAAAAGGCTAACGCGGTAGTTTAAAATGCTAAAACGAATCTGTGGCTTAGACTAAAATTAGCTGGTGTCTGATTGGTCTATGCTGTAGCAGTACGCAAGAGATAAGGAATTGCGGCTCGGCGATACTCCTCCATAGATCCCTACCGGAAGGGCGTGGCGCCTAGTATATCAGCGTATATACATATGTAAATATATACATTTTATTATTATATATATTGTATATATTATTATATATATATATATATATATATATATATATATATATATATATATATATGTATATATATATATGTATATATATATATATATATATATATATATATATATATATATATATATATATATATATATAATGTGTGTGTGTGTGTGTCTGATTGACAGAAAGCATTTGACAGAGTAAGATTAAGATGTACCTAATATATCTTCTTCTTTTGGTGCCTATCATCTGTGTGGATGTTGGCAATCACGTTGGTCCATACTACTTTGTTGACAGCTGCTCTAAATAGATGTATGGTAGTCATTCCTGCCCACTGTCTGATGTTCTTCAACCACGATGTCCTTCTGCGCCCTTGAGATCTTTTGCCTTCTGTCTTGCCTTGTAAACTTAGTTGAATTAGTTGATACTTCTTATTGCGCATAACATGCCCTAAGTACGTCATCTTTCTAATTTTTACGATATGCATAATTTCCAGATATTTATTCATACGTTGGATCACGGTGTTGTTTGTAACATGATGGATATAAGAAATTCTGAGCATGCGGCGGTAGCACGACATTTCGAAGGCTTCTAATCGTTTAAATGTTGCCTCTGTCAAGGTCCAGGCTTTGACTCCATATAAAAGGGTAGAAAATACGTAGCATCTCAAGGATAATCCTAATCTATCTTCTGTATAATAACGAAGTTAACCTAAATATCATTAAAACTATTACTTTAATTATGAAAACTAGAAAATATCTACAAAAACAACAAGATAGTCAGAATAGATGGACAATTTAAAGAACATATAGAAATAGACAGCGGGATAAGACAGATGGACTAATTAAGCCCTATGCGATTCAATTTAATCATGGATGAAATTATCAAAAGTATCAACAAAGCAAGGGGATACGGAATGGGAAACATGAAGACTTCTTTTTTCTCTTAGAATTCTTGTAAATTATTACGTTTTAAAAAAAGACTTTATTTGTAATTTTTGGAATGTCCTCTGAACCCATATTTTTGACTTTTGTCAACTAGACGCCGTCTTTCTTATATTTTTCCTTATATAGTTGTATTAAAATTCTTCAACTGTCTTAAATATCTTCTGTTTATCAGATATTTATCCGTTTTGATCTGCTAGCTTAAAAATATTCATCTTCTCTGAAGCTTGACTTCTCTTCAGCAGAACATAGAAGTAGAAAATAGCGTTTCTTGTTGCTATATTTATACCTGCTTGGCGATAAAACTTAAGTAATTTGTCACATTTGTGAATTTATAAAACTTACATTAAAAGAAAATGAAACTATTAAAAACTCTATGTATATCAAATAAATGTATCAAATCAATGAATTAATCACAGAATTTTATTCGTCAGTATATTTTTCCTCCAACCTCCAATTCTTCCTGCTACATCATCGTTATGATTATTATTACATACAATCTTTGCAGTGTATTAGTTTTTACTCTTAGTAATTGTGCAAACAATTTACTTATCAATAATAGTTCAATTTAATTATGTTAAATGTTTAAGAGTAATATTAAATGTTTTTGCTTTATTCTTTCGGATCTTAAAAAAAATAAGTATGTTTCTCGATGCAAATAAAAATTTAAACTCTTTATTCATCATCGTGCTTAAAATAACCCTTACGTTTTATAATTTTTCATTCATATCAAGTTTTCAGTCTAATCTTGTTAAAGAATATACTACTACAATCCATTCAGCTTCTAATTTACGTTTAAAGTTATGAGAAAATGCTACTAGAGCTTTTTATGTGACATTGCAATAAAAATTGAGAATTATTTTGTCGTTTAAAGATGAAATAACATTTATGTAACGTAATTAAGTAAAATGTGAAAAATACGTATTTTATGCAAATATAGATTGACTGACTGGACTCTTAGGACATTATGATAAACGATGAAACAAAATTATTATCTTGGGACGAAAGAACCTCCAAAGGAAAATAACAAATTTTATATTCAAATATCCTTTAACTACATGATTAACAATAAATAATTTATATTGGTTAGAGTACAGCTGAACGTATACTTTTTATTATTTGTAAAATTATAAATATATGATTTAATCTCATTAAATTATAAAGGTTCTGTTATAATACAACTATAAAATAAAAAATAAAATTTATATACTTTATTCCTTAGACAAACTCAAATCTAGTTGCACCTATTGACGTTAGAAAGATCCTTAATACAGATACCAGATATATTTTTATTTACAGAGTGTTCTCCAAATACTTAAACAAATACTTACAAAGTAAATAAATTTTCTATGATTTAACACATTAAATAAATCTGAAAACGCAGAAAACGTAATTTATAATATCTTTACAAACAATGATGAATAAATATTTTTTAGTTGTAAATATATTCTATTAAAAGTACACATTAAATCGAGTAGTTATTAAAAAAATCTTGCAATATTAAAGCATCTTGCAATATTGAAAAAGAAAGGTAGGAAATGCGTTAAAAATTGTTTTGTTTTGTTAATACATAATCTTTTATAAATATTAATAATTGATAATAAGAGGACCAAAAGATGGACTAACTATTATCCCAAATTCAAAACTTATCTAAAACTTAACCATCCAAGTTGGAAGAGATATCGTTTAAAATAACGGAGTAATCAACAATTATTTAGGATCTGGCATATAGAAAAATTCTTTTTTTTTTAGCCCAAACACACTTTTCTTTATAGCACTAATTTTTTGCTATCGCCATTCAAAGCCTTAGAAATTCAAAGAAATACAATGCGAAGCTGCATGTAAGATCTATTTTGGATCACTAAACGTGGTTCGAGAACCACTAATGAAGAAGTACCAGTTTTATATGATTTCTCAAGCTTTTTCCTTCTTCTTTAAGTTCCGTTCCTATCGACGATTGGAAATCATTCTGGAAATTATAATTTTGTTAGTTACGCGCCTGAATGAGTGAATAGTTCAACGCTAATGCATCCATTCCATTCACGAAGATTGCGTAGTCACGAGATTTTACGTCTTTGATTTTGCCCTGCATTATATTCCTTAGTAGTTCATATTTTTCACCTCCCATGATGCCCCTAAAGTAATTTAACTTCCTGATTTTTATGGAATTTAAAACTTTTCATTGTTTTCCCAGTTGTTCCAGAACTTGTGCGTTTATTTTGTGGTCCATCCATGATATTTTCAGAATACGTCGGTAACACCACATTTCGAATGAATCCATATCTTTTGTCTGCCGAATCTGTCTGGCTGTCTGTTTTCTGGTATTTGTACGAATATATTTTCCATGATCTTGTGCCAGCTTATTTTTAGTCCTTAAATGTTGCACTGTGTATTTAGTTGTTGAGCAAGGTGTTGCATTTCTTCTATTGTTCCCGTCAGAAGGACGATATCGTTAACGCGCTATCTCAGAGTATGTGGCTGATTGTTTATTATGAGGCTCTCATTGATGGCCAGCACCAATTCTGAGATGGCTTCTTAAGCTTACAATATACTGAAATTTATTCGATATACACATTGCTAATTAGCTTAATGAGCCATATACTCAAAGCGTTTCTAAAAATAATTCATAACCGAATTTATAACAAATGTGAAGAGAGAGCTGCAGACACTCAGCTTGATTTCAAAAACGGTTTAGAACTACAAGAGGCACTTTTTTATCGATTGCCAAAAAGCTTTTGACAATGCAAATCATGTGTTAATACAAGCTTTAAGGGAGATTGGTCTTAATGGAAAAGATATGAAGATGATCCACCAGCTTTACTAAAATAAAAAAAAAGAATTAATAAGGATCTACAAAGGTCCATGTACACAAATAGTAGAAATAAGTAAGGACGTGAAACAGGGCCGCGTCTTCTGTCCTATGTTCTTTAACATTAACGTAGAGAAGATCTTTAGAAAAGAACTTCCACAGCAGAATAAAAAAGGTATCAAAATAAATGGAATTTCAATAAATAATTTGCGATATGCCAATGATACAGCTATTATAGAAGACAACATAGAAGAATAATAAAAGATAGTTAATAATATTAAAAAAGAGAGAGAGTCTTATCACACTCCTATTAGGCCATTTATGGTACTATAAAAGAGAAGAAGAATGGATATCGGAGGCGTGGGTTTCTTTATTCACAGAAGAATTGCCAATAGAATTGTGTGAATATACCAAATCTCAACAATGGTGAACTACTTAAACATCAAAATATGCACAAGATATATCCTAAAGATAGTTCAAGTGTGTGCCCCTACTTCAAGACATCCGGACGAAGAAGTTCAAATATTTTACGATTAAACATCCTGTGCTATCAAGAAAAATCCTGGCAACTTCTTAATGGCGATTTCAACGCCAAAATAGGTACTAAGGAAGACCCCTTCGAAATAATATTGGGAAATTTTGGAAGCGAAGGCAGAAATAATAGAGGCAAACAACTGTTAACTTTTTTTTAAAAACAATGTCTATCAAATAAACAGCTTTTTTAAAAAGAAAAATCACAGAAGATGGACATGAAAAAGCCCTGATGAAAATACAAGGAACGAAATCGACTATTTTTTAACAAACAAAAAATAATTATTTAAAGACGTAAATGTGTTTACGTATCTAGTAAACCAGTTTAGTACAAGCAGTGATCATAGGTTAAGAGCGAAAATAATGATATTTTTTGAAAAAGAAAAACTCAAACTGATAAATAAGTAACAACCAAAGAAATGGACAAAACCAACTAATATTCAGGAGTTCGAAAAATATATTGTCCAACAAACAAAAAGGATGAAAAACTAAAACAAGTTATAGACCAAAAACCCTTATAGACCAAAGGCGACAGATTAAAGGAAATAACAGCATAAGCAAAAAAACGCTAAATAAAATAAATGAGACGATTAAGAAGGCAATAAACAAAGACATAAGAAACTACAAAGTAGAACAAACTAAACACGCAATAGAGCAAAATAAGGACATGAAAGTTTTGAGAAGAAGCCTTCAAAAGGGAAAAATAGAAATTTACAAACTAATAAACAGACAAACAACTGGAGAAGAAGCTAGGAACAGAGATGAAATCTTAACAGTAGTGGAAGAGTCTTACTTAGAGCTATATAGATCAAGATTAAAATATAGCAGTACACAACCTCCAATTACAGTAAAAACTGGTGTACTAAATCAAGGATCAGATTTAAAGGCCGATATAACAAAATCAGAAATCAAAGAGGCCCTCAAAAAAATGAAAAATAAGCGAACCCCAGGCGAAGATGAAATAGTATTAGAATCATTATAAATTAGAGAAGATCTATTACTTGAAACTACTACTTTTCCATATCTGCCTTTACAACGCCAATATTTCAACAGACTAGAACCGTTGTTCTATGACTAGCACAACAGATAACAAAATATATATATATATATATATATATATATATATATATAAAAGTTGTTTACTTATAAAAGATTTGAGACTTATCAACCAGGAGAACAGGCAGGATTCCGAAAAAATTGCGGAACTAATGATTATCTATAAAGCATAAAATCCCTAATAGAGAAAGTAGTGGAATACAATAAACTTTTAGTGCTAATGTTTATCGATTTTTACAAAGCCTTTGACACAGTTAAGCTAAGTAAAATACTATAGGCGCTTAAAGAATGCAGGTATACAAAATTAATATACAATATATACTTACAGGCAACAACCACTGCCAAACTGCATACTACTAGTAATCGCATAAAAATATAATGGGGGGTGAGACAACGAGAGTTAATGTTATATAATCTGTTTAATTCTGTGCTGGAATATGCTTTCAAGAATTTGGATTGGCTGACAAAGGGAATAAAAATAGATGGAGAATATCTAGGATAGACGGGGTTGGAAGCACGATAAAGAGGCCTATGTTTAGCAGTGTACCTTTGAGGCTAATGATAATAATGATAATGAAATAAAATTAATACAGTTTAAGAGGAATTTGGTCTCAACATTAACATCACAAAAACAAAACTAATGATTATCAGCAGACAATCCCTTATGAAATCACAGTTAATGCAAAAAATAAACAACTAATTTATAGAAGAGTTGAGAAAATTAAATACCTTGGATTTACTTTAAACAGTAAATGGAACTGCGTCGAAGAAAGTAAGGATACGGGTAACTGCTTGCCGTGCTAGCCGCACACTTATGTTTGAAGATATTTATGTTACATCGCAAATTAAAGGCATCATTAAAATTTTATAACTCTTAATTTCAAAACTAGAAGGAGTTTGCTAGAAGAATTCTGGTAAAAGTAATCAATTCTCTGCTTTTACACCAGGCGCTCTGATGATCCCTTTTAGGGTGAAATACGTATAAGCGGATACACAGACGCACTATACGTGAAATCAAATCTTAACTGTCTTTTCTATAATCAATTTTCCATTAGTGCCGAATATGTTATCCGAAGAATACCACGCTGCTGAGGTAAATTGGTGTCTAAAATATTCTCGGCCGATTCTACCCAAAAAAGAAAATAAAAAAAAAAACTTATAACATTCAGTGGTAACGAATCGTGAATATATATTCAACACAGACAAAAGGTAAAATCCATTTCTTTGTTTGGGTGCTCCAAGATAAAGAAAAGTCAACAAAAAATATCCGTTACGATGATGCGATAACACTTTTTGAAGTTTTTATGAAAATCAAAAAACTGTTACTGCTGATAATTATATCACCACTTTCTTGAAAGACATCGTAGACTTTTAACAAATCAACCGCAAATAACGAATCATACTCCAACCAGACAATATAAGTTCACAAATTACTCTTAATAAAATCAAATTTTTTTATTTTCAACAGTCTTAACGTGTGTCCCAAAACTTATGTACTTATGGATAACTGTTATGAGAGTTTTCGTAAAACTGCATTAATCTTTGCAGATAATACTTTGAAAATAACAAATGTTTATAAATTACTTACTGATTAATTTCCTCTGTATATGTAATACACAAATGCATTATAAGAAATAAAATAAAGAAAAAAAAATAGATATTATATATAACAATGAACCTTTATGGCTTGTTATCTGATTTATGCCATACGCCGCACAACTGTCAAAAGCTCATTTGATTTCTTTTTATTCCTAAACGAAATAAAATCTAGTGCTTTCATTGTATATTATTCAAAATATACCTGTAAATTATTATATGGTAAATTCAAACGGTATTTGAATAATAAATGTATAAAAACTATAGCCATAAATTACATCATTTACTTTATATATAAGAGACTGAACATTATAATGTTCTTCTTTGTTGAACGAGTTTTGAATACTGATTGACTCAGAGGTTAGATATCCTCAAATCACTGCAATAACACTAATACTGAATTGAGTCCGCTGTCTAGCCTGGTATAAAAACGTTTAAAAGAAGTAAACTGCCCATTGATTTGCAACATCTTGGCGGCTCAGTAAAATTTAACGCATTTCCAATTATTTAACTATGATGGAATGTACCGGTTCTATCTATCATACACATTCAATTATTTAACTCAAACTATGAAATCCCAATATTTAACGCATTTTTAATGTAAATACTTAATAGAAAAATTGCCAAAATTTTAATCACAAAATCAAAGTTATACTCTCAGACAGGTCCAGGAAAAACTGGATTAAAATAATTTTTTTATTTAGTAAAGGACTAAAGTTTAGGTTAGATACTGTTATATATCAATTCGTACTCGATTTAAGTGTACCAGAGTCAGAAATATTTTTTTAAACAAGGCCCATGCGGTTATGTATTTACTAAAATTCTGTTTGATATTCACATTATATTTCATTGGGTACAGCTTTCAATATTACTTTAAAAATTTTCGTTTGTATTTAATGACATCTCTGAATAAATAGAATAATTTTTTTCAATATGGAATAGGCCGCTTTAAATAAGGGATTTATATAAAATTTATTAAAACATGATTATATATATCATTTGATATACTTAAAAAAATCCACAAAGTTAACCTTTTACCTAAAATTATATTCACTTTAGAGATATTATAATACCCCTACTGGTATTACTTTTTAAAATTTCAAAAAGGTAAAAGATATAGAGCTATGTTTTAACTGTCTATTAATATCCTTGCTCTCACCAAAAGTACATACTTTATTGAGTTATAAACTGAGGTGACCTTGGCAAATTTTTTAAACCACAAATCTATTTTTCTCCTAAGCGATAAATGTTTTTTTATGTATTTCAACACAAATGGGTCAGTATCATATTAAATTTTACCATGCTTCGTCAACATTCAGCAGCGTTGAAAATTTGGAAAGAAATAAACCGTATCATTTTGTCATTAAGCTAGTTCCCAGTAATATGTACGGTCCGCAGTTCATAATATTTTAACCTGAGTACTTAAGATGTATTTTACTCATCATATTACAGAACTAAATTCTTCAAATTTTAAGAAATATAAAATAATCGTATAAACAACAAAAATTAATAATGTAAAATTATCATTAAATGACTGATAACTTTTAATATTCATTAACTTTAACTTTAATTTTAAATTTACCTTTTAATTTCCTTTCAATTTTCTTTTTTGTTTAAGATTTCGCAGACAACACAATGTGAGGATCTAAAAAATTTTTGACCAAAAAAAACTTTACCAGAATGTAATGAATGCAAAAATGCAACAAAATAAAAAAATTAAGCCTACAGAAAGACGCTTAACCGACGAACTAGATCAACTGTAGACAATTACCAGACAAAGAGAAAAGAAGAAAAGAGGATACACAAAAGAAAAAAGACAAAACGACTTAAATAATGAACTTAACTTCTATGAGAAAGTCAACATCAACAGTAAATAATTTAAGGCAACGACAACACAATGCAGAACTCAGAATGGCTACCTATTAACAACAAGGAAAGATGTATTGAATAGGTGGGTGAAATACTTTAACCAGGTACTTAATATAGAGGAAGAAGAAGAAAACCTGGAAAATGAAAGCGATGAGGTAAGAAGAATAGACGAGAGCGAAGAGGAACCGTCAACGAGATTCTTGAAGTTTAATAAAGAAATATGGACACACAAATACCTCCCTAATCATTGGAATATTAAAATACTTGGCACCATTCACAAAAAAGAAGATATTTTTAAATGCCCTAACCACAGAGGAATTACGCTTCTAAATGCAGCGTATATATTTTCCACAGTACTATCTCATCGTATGGCATCATATGCAAAACAGATAGTAGGAAAATACCAGGCTAGTTTCATAGGTGGTAAATCGATAATTCATTGATATTCATCACATGTTTATAGACTACAAAGCAGCCTACGACTCTGTGAAAAGAAGAGAAATATTTAAAGCAAAGAAAGAGCTAGGAACACCAAATAAGTTGGTAAATTTAACAAAACTAACTATTGAAAAAGTTGAATGTAGAGTACGAATTCGGGGGAACTTTTTAAAACAAATAACTGGTTGCGCCAGAGAGACCCTCTCACCTGTATACTGTTCAATTTGGCCCTGAAAACAGTAATACGTATATCACAAATCATAACCGTTGGTTTAATATATAATAAATCAGTGCAAATTCTTGCCTATGCTGAAGATATAAATATCTGTATATATCTCTACGAGAGGTGTATGTAGCATTAAAGAAATAGCTAGAAAAATGGATTTAATAATAACACCAACAAAACAAAGTATATGAAAATAAGTACGTAACCACAAATCCTACGACCACGTAGTATAGAAAATGACGTCATCCAAACAGTGAACGAGTTGGTATACCTAGGAGCGCTTCTTAACACTGGAAATAATACTACTGCAGAGATAAACCGCAGAATTTGCACGGCCAACACATGCTATTTTGGGCTCAATATTCTTCTTAAATCCAAAATGATATCGAGAAATACAAAAATAAAACTCTAAAAAACAATAATACGCCCAGTTCTAACATATGGTTCAGAGACCTGGACTTTAACAAAAAGTAATGAAAACATGTTAGGATGTTTCGAACGAAAAGTACTAAGGCAAATCTATGGAGCAGTGAATGACAATGGAGTATGGAGAAGACGATACAACTTCGAACTTTATAGAATACACCAGGAACTAGATATCGTAAAACATATTAAGATAGGATGTCCCAGGTGGATAGGACATGTATTTCAGATGAAATAAAATGACCCAACAAGAAAAACGCTCCTTGATAGAACCATTGATCAGAGAAGAAGAGGAAGACCCAGAACAAGGTTCCTTGATAACATCGATGAAGACATAAGAAATATGGGAATACGTGCATTGAAGAGGAAGGCGATAGATAGGGACGACTGAAAAAAAAATTCTTGGGGAGACCAGGACCCACGCAGAGCTGTAAAGCCAAAAGGATGATGAGAATGTAATGTAATGTAGTATTATCAATACTTCTATTATGAATAATGATTTTAAAACTTATTTTAATGTTACTGCCGAAACATGTTCCTTAATTGATTTTAATTTATGCCACCCAAGGATATTACTCAGCTCCAAAAATGACTTAAGAATACTTCGTACTTCGACGTATGAAGTCGAAGAATGCTGTAACGAAAAAAAATTGCATTTAAAAGGATGCTTAAGAACTATCAAACACCGTTAAATAAAAAAAAAATTATATTTTATGTTTGTATTTTGAAAGTGTACCGAATGAAATAAATGCTTCCGTTCAACAATTATATAATTTCATCTAAAGAATTTTTCTATAATAATTTGATTCAGTACCTACGAAAACTGTCTCTTCAGCACATTTAGCTTCCTGCCGAACCGTAACACAATTTGTACAGTCGTAGATAGACATCAAGCAGCCTCTCCTTGTTTGCTCCTTTTTTTCATAAGAACACTTGGATTAATGTAGTACTACTTATAAGAGTTGTACTTTCATTGTTGTACATGCTAAGAGCATTTCAACGTGACGTGTGTTTTTACTCCTTTAGAAAAATTACGATAGGCTTTTACTAATTCTAGCTTCAATGAAAATCCTAAGAAAAATTATTATTACTGTTAAAGAAAGTCCTTGGGTTTGCGAGAGGACGGGGTTTGCACAGGTTCGTCCAACATTTTGGTTGTTTCGGTTGGACTTGTTGCCGCGCTGTCTGGTGAGGTTACCTTTCCACTTGAAGGCGTGGGAACCTAAAATAAAGAACAATGAATTTAGCTGAATTCTGGATAATACAACACATAAAATGCAGTCATTAAATACAAAATTTTGGAGTTTGGTTCTGCATCGATAACTGAAATGTATTCAATGTAGGTTCCGAATATATTTAATATTAACACAGATTAATATAAGTAAATTGTGAACCTCAGTGATATATTGAAATAAACTGTAAGTGTACAAACTGTAAGTGATTACAACTATTTGTTATTGTTGTCAATAAACAAATTAATTCAATTTTATCATCAAAATATCCACCTTTAGTGGCTATTTTGCTGCAACATATAGCTGTTTTAGCAGGTGTGCAGGGTCAGACTTACTGTTCGCATAACATTTATCGAAATGAATTCAAACATGGAATCACACAACAATTCTACAATTTAAAACCAGTAAAGTCAAATAAACTCATCACAAACATATTCTTCGGCAGCGTCGATACTGCAATTTCCTTTCAAAGAACAGACAATTATTTTTAGTGCCTTAGAAAACACCAAACTGCAAGACTACCTTGTCCCACTGGAAAATAAAATTCAACCGAAAAATATAATCTCTTCTAGATTATCTAATAATCGCATGTGTATATATTTATCCAATAAACAAATAGTGGATAATTTTTTGGGTAATTATGGCCAAATAGAAATACAAGGTGAAATTGTCAGAACAAGGTTAGTTATACCAGCGGAACGACTTGTACTATCTAACGTATATCCTACAATACCACACAACTTACTATTCAGTAAGTTATAAAAAATCGTCAAAATTCTTGTCTTCCCCATGACTTTCCTAAAAATTAATGCTTCTAGGCCGGACTACAATCACATTATTAATTTTTGAAGACAAATATATATTAGCCCTCACAGTATTACACTATCAGAGTCACTTACTCTTGTTTTTAACAACACGCTATATAGAATATTCATCTCTCAAGACAGCTTAGTCTGTTATAACTGCAAAAAGTCAGGTCACATTGTATTACAGTGCTCCGAACAACTCCCTCAACCAAAGCAATGAAACATTATTCAGCACAACAAATATATCTTCGCAAAACCCAATTATAAAAACTTTTCTTAATGTGAACAAATGTCTATTTCTAATGAACCAGAGGTACCGAACAAAGTAGATGCATCACCTGAAGCAGATCCATCTTTAAAACAATGTACCATTTTATCAATACCTAAAGTCCAAGCAAAAGCTAAAAAAAACTAAAATTAGTTGAGCAAGCAATTCTAAATGCTCATTATATTTCTTACTTTAACCTTGAACCTGTTAAAAACTCCATAGAAAATCACTGTTCACTTTTCGATCTAAATTTTGACCAACTTAACATGCTACTAATAAATATTACTGAATATACTAATCCTATAAGCATAAATCAAGAATATACCACAAAATAATCAGCTTTGTCTGTTATGATCAATCAAGTTTACCCCCATTTAAAAGAAAGATCCATAAAACGCAAATTTAAGTCCTTAAGGAAAAAAATCTATTACCTTGGTAATGAGGCATCAGACTGGAAAAGTGACAGATCTCAATTAAGTCAACATTAAGATCCAAGTCTTGACTTCAATGGAATATTGATAGATTTTTCCATCGCCTTGCTATGCTCCAACATATAATTGGTAAACAATCTCCTAGTGTAAAATGAATACAAAAAAACATCCCTAGTTATCTAGTCCTCTCCGACTCTCGGTCAAAACAATACGCAATTAATACCCTAAACACCTCATTAAAAAAAATGATCAAGGAAGAACTAATGGAACCCCAAGAACATTTCAGAATCAGATGGTATCCTGTGGATACCATCTCATATAGATATAGAAGGGAATGAACAAGCAGGTACTAGTGCGCGTAACGCTATCACTAATGACGCATCAGAAACAACGTGTCAGAGTGTCGCTATTGATCTGAAGTTCGTCTTAAAAATATAGTCTAAAGTGCGTGAAATCGGGCGTGGAATGATTCCAATTCTAAACTTAGAACTTCTTTTTCTTCATGTGCCTTGTCCGTTCCGAACGTTGGCAATCAACATGGCTATTCTGACTTTGTTTACGGCAGATCTGAATAGTTCAGCAGATGACAATCCGAACCATTGCCGCAAGTTTTGGAGCCACGAATGTCTTCTCCTCCCTGGACCCCTTCTGCTGTCTATTTTCCCTTGAACGATCAGTTGTAGTACTCTATATTTATTATGTCTCATAACGTGACCCAAGTATTCCAACTTTCTTTTCTTTATACTTATTCCTACCTCTCTCTCTTTACCTATCCGGCGTAGTACCTCTTCGTTGGTCACGTGCTCAGTCCAGGATATACGTAATATACGTCGATAAGCCCACATTTCGAAGGCCTCTACTTTTTTCATCAATGTTGCGGTCATTGTCCACGCCTCCATTCCATATAACAAAACCGGGAATACATAACATTTCAGAAGTCGAATTTTGAGAGGTAGGGTGAGGCTTTTAGAGGTGAAAATTTGCTTCATGCTAGTGAACGATGCTCTTGCCTTTTCTACTCTTATACGTATTTCCTTCTCTTGATCCCAATTTGAGTTAACTGTTGTTCCCAAGTAGATGTACGAATCCACGTGTTCAATTTAGAACTGAATTCAAATGAGTGAATCAAACTTAGAACTGCAATAGAATATTGGTAAAAATTGAGAGGTTAAAAAGGCAAAAGCAAACCATAAGATTCGGCAAATTTCTGAACAATTCAATAAATGAGTTTAAACCAAGGCTAAAAATATGAAAAAATAATTCGAGACATATCTTATTCTTCTAATGGCGCTACAAACTTTTGTGGGTCTTGGACTGCAACCGGGCAGAATTGAAAAACAACGTTTTTCCATTCTGCGCTGTGGGATTCGAATTTGCGCACTCCATATATTTTATTTTTCTTTCATTTATATTTAGACCAAATGCAGCGGCTTCCCGTTACAAATCTATAGATTTTTCACTTAATACCCTTAAATTGCGACTTATTATGGCAACATCATCAGAATATGCGCATATTTGAGTGGATCTTGTAATTAACAGCCGTTTATTGACACGCACTCAATACAAAAGATGGATAAGATGGGTGGGTGGAACACTATAAAGAGCTACTTTCCACCGAACTTAAAGATGAAAATTTACCACCTCTAGAACCCAGAAAAAATACACCCTTAAGGGCCTTCTTTAATTCAAAAAATATGGGACATGTACTTTCTGCTCGATTACATATACAGGCAAGGTGTCAACAAAAATAGCCAAACACATAAAAAAAAGGAATAACAGCAGCTTTTAGAACAAACAACAACTTGGACAAATATGTTAAGAATAACAATAGCCAAAATAAAAAGCACTTACACAGTGATGTATACAAACATAAATGTGGCGACTGCTCAAAAACTTCTATCAGTCAAACTGGTCAAACTTTTAACAAAAATATAGCAGAACATAAAAAACTTTCAATAATAGAAAAACAGATTCCACGTACGCACTGTATCTTCTAGATCACAAATATTCTTTTAATGACGCATTTTAAATTTTTCATATTCAAAATAAAGGCTTTACGCTATCTTTATTAGATTCTATGGAAATTAACCAATTTTAAAATATAATTATAATTCTAACTGACCAACTGAAGACAAACAAGCGAACGGTATGTCGACATGGTAAGAAATTTTTTGCGTCCCGAACTACAGAATTTTCCGTGTTATAATAAAGACGGCACCTGATTCCAACAAAATGGTGCCACACCACATACAGCCATTCTTTCGATGAACGCTTTTAGAGAAGTGTTTCCAGGCACCGTCATCGCATTAAGCGGTGATATTCCCTTTCTACCACGATCGCCTGATCTAACTCCACTGGACTTTTTTTGTGAGAGTATCTAAAGAATGTGGTGTACACTGACCCCAGCAACCACAGCACAGTTAAAACAACGTATTCGAGACGCCATTGGGAACATTCCTGTAAATATGTGTCAACGAGTTTTTGCTAGCTCAAAATCCAGATTGGAGCAGTGCCAGGAACAAGACGGTCAACATTTAAAAGACATTTTATTTAAACATTAAAATCCGCATGTCTTTTGATTTTAAATTTTTAATTAAACTTATTTTAACTTGTAGGGTAACGGAGTTTCATTTATTCAAAAACTAAATTCCATTACGAAACATACTTTATTATTTTGCAAAAGATATTTTATAATTATATTATTACGTTATATTAATTGCTTTAATTCTTAAAATTTTAAACTAAAAGAAATAGTTACGAAAAGTACTTATTATCTCTATGACGACTTCTTTAATTTAAACAAAGAAAATACAAGCGTATTCTTAGATTTTGAGATCTGGTAACTAACCTGTGGGGCAGATCCCTTGATTCTCGTTTTAGACCTACGTTTTTTAAGTATAACAGAGCCTAAACCAGTTCCTTCCGTTGTTCGGGGCAGAAGGTCGGTAGGCCTTTCTGGTGGCGTATTGGAAGACTTTTTGGACTCGGTCTCATTCGGTGACTGGGAACTCGAGCCGCTCTCTGGTCCCAATCTCTTCAGGAGTTCGAACATCATTTCTTCTACGTGGTTTAGTTTTTGGTTTAACTTTTGAATTTCTAGTTTTACATCCACCTACAAAAATTATTATAGAACTATAGGTACAACAAAAAAATTAAATTAACACAACAAATATTGAAACAAATAATTTTTGAATATCAAAATTATATTCAAACTTTATATAAAGCTGTAAAAATTGTTAAAAATGTTAGGCATTCACAAATTAACTCATTGTGCCAGCTATTGGCCGTTTTTTCGTAAAATTTTGTTACCTCAAGTCGATTTTCTTAAAAAAATAGGTTTAGGTAGTGTTTCACCTTCTTCAAAATGTACTCTGTGCTGCAATTCATTTGTACCCTAGGGATGAAAGTCAGCCCTTCTAGATGATGAAAGATTTTTAATTAATATAAACATAAAATTCGATGGACTTTATGGTTTTATAAATTATTCCGAGTTATTTACGATTGAACCTATTTATTTTTTATTCAATCAATAAATTAAAAATGTTTTATTTTATTAAAAAAATATTTAAAACAAAAATTTAGCGGATAAAAAACAAATAAAATCTTCATTTATTGATTTATCTATAATCAATAGGAATCAAGTAAGGGCTTGTTGAAGGACGGTTATTTTTCGTCACACTTGAAATTTGAAACCTTCAACCTTAACTAACTTGAAAATAGTAAAATTTTTGGGGAAAACTCAACAGCTCTCAAAAAACCTGTCCTATGAGCATGACTACATTTCTTTTGTATAAAAAATTATCCGGTGATGGCAGAAATAATCACACTTCGTTTTTTTTGTGAAAAAAAAAATGAGCAATAACACCCTTGGTATTACCATCATAATTGAAAGTAATCCGAACCCATTAAAAAATTTACTTACTTTAGGAAATAATATTATGATAGAAATACAGTAGACTCCCTCTATAACGAGAACTGAAATGGCAGACTAACAGACAACAATAATACTGTGCCTACATATGAATATATAATTTTTTAAAATATTAACTTCCTGTAGTGAAGCCATTCGGAGCAATATAAGATGCTAATACATATTGTTTGAATTGCGTTTTTGAAAAAAAGTTGTTTACTTTTATTGTCAATGATATACGGTAAAACAAAAAATGTCTACTTAAGTTTATTGGGGGGCAGTTAAAAAGGGTATTTATTTATAACCACGGCCGGGACAAAAACGTAAAAATCACACGTTTTTAGATCTTATTTTCTCTCGTTATAACCAAATTTGCCTTGCTATAGAGGGTTATACTGCCGTCCTAAGCCAAAAGGGCGTATCTCAAAATTTTTTTTTTTTATTTTATGAATCTTAAGGACCCCAAATATGATGTTTAACCTAATTTTCTAAGCGAAAAAGACGCATTTTAACTCCATAGTGCCTAAAAATTGGTAATGAAATTAGACGCATCTTAAAAAAGAATACAAAATCCTACGCCGATTCGACGTATCTCAAATTCCCAAGCGAATATGACGGTTCTCAAAGATGCGCCTTTTTCGCTTAGGATTTTTGGTAAGTATAAGCACGGTGCGCATTTAGATGCCGTCCAAATTAATTATGTTGTTATATCTTAGTTTCTGTGTAATGAGTTCGTGGTGGTAAGAACACACGAGCAACCGGTTATCGGCTGTTTATCTGAATTGTAGTTAACTTTTATGTGAATTGTAGTAATCCTTGTTTCAACAAATTTGTTTTATTGCGGTGATAAACTGTGAGACTTACTAAATACAGTGCCTATTATAAAGTTGTAACAGAAGACATATCGGCTTATTTTTAATTTTGTTTAGACAATTAGATCGTATTTTTGGCGAGCATCATGATAGAGAGACATCGATAAAGTAAAAAGCGCCTGAGAACTAATAACGTTTTAAGGTATTTCTATAAAATTACGCAGAATCATACTTTAGTCATACCTCAAAAGAGGCGAGACATATATTTTAAGGTTATAAATATATAATGAAGAGCTTATGCGCGGCCGTTCTTGTCTGAGAGCACTTTTGTTTGTGTTTATTCGTCTTTTTACTATTGACGTTTAATAAGGTGTACATCTTTAAAAAATCCAGAAATAGTTTTTATTATTAAAAATACTTAAAACTAACTCTCCCTTCATTTTCAGATTCAATGGACATAACACAAGGATTTCGAGGAAAAAAACTGGTCATGTTGGCGCTGAACAAGGAAACTAAACAAGCATTTCAACCCAAGGAAAAAAATAAAAACCGTAAGGTTTCAGAAGATTTAGATTATTATCCGACTGACCCTGATTCGGAAAATGATAGTAGTAGCAACACGGCAAGTAAGTTCAGTGAAGAACTTAATATTAATAACGACATTAATTTGAATAACGACATAAACTCTGGGAATTGTGAAATCGCCCCTGCCATACACGTACAATCGGAAAAGCCAGTTCTTCTCGATATTACTCTGAGATAGCGCGT
>NW_027313264.1:0-22760 GCF_040954645.1 Diabrotica undecimpunctata | reverse complement strand
ACGCGCTATCTCAGAGTATTAAACTATATTTGTTTCGATATCATCTAAAATAAAGACATTTCATTGTTTTGCGTTGTACACAAAAGTCAAAATGATGGAGATTGCCTACTTTGTTACTAGGACTTTCAAATGCTTACCTCACAATTTGAATTTGTTTCCTTATTTGTCTACTTTGGTCAAACTTCTTATTTTCCCAGGTCCCAGATATTTGTAGTGGTTACCGTTTTCTAGTTGTTTTTATTCGATGGCTAGACTTTCTGTATATATTGGCTTATGAAGGATTATGAACTTGGTTTTCTTTACATTCATGGCAAGTCCGTATTGGATAAAGCATTCATTTGGTATATAATATTAATACTTGTCAATGTTTCCATTATTACATTAAGATAATCATTTCAATATTATTTAGATAAAAGATTATATATTTAGCAAAGAAAATAAATTAGATATGTATCGCAAAACAAGTAATTTTTTTTGCGATAATTCTTTAATTCTTTTATTTTAATATCACGAACATATTATTTGCTTTTATATATACATTTTCCATATTATTATATTTCCCTTTATTTCAGTTTGCAGACATTTCTTTCCCGTCCAAGCTGCCAGTAAATAATATAGATTTCTTGAGTTCGTTGAATGATTGATTTTCCATCATTCAGAGTTTCAGCGAGTGTTCTTTTAGGCTCTAGAGATTTACTGACTTTCATTTGAGATGTAACAGTTACAATTTCAAAAATGCTTATGACTGGTTCTATTATTCAGTTGACGTATTTTAAAATAATTAAATACGTAAATGTAATTTAGAATGTCCTGTGATGTGCCGGTTTATACTTTACTAAATAAACTCCATAAGTGTTTGTCTTTATGTTATCTAAAATTAACAATAATAAGTATAGGTTGCTCAAATTGTTGGTAAACTCGGTTCGCTAATCCCAGTCCGAACTGTCTAGTGAATTTAGTAATTATTTTTTTGCGAAGTTAGTTACTTTTTGACAGACTAAAAGTGGCTGGAAATTACTATACAACCAAGCACCCGTACTCATAGCCAATATTAATAGTAAACAAACTAAATAGTAAATAAAATAGAAGTTTGCAAATTACCGACAATCAATATTTATTTATCTGCACCATATAATAAATAGTTATGTTAAATTATAACAACTAAATATATATTTTTTAAATATATACTACCCAAAATTTGATGGGTTTAGTATACACTTCGACTATTTCGAATAATTCTTCTTTTTTTAAAGAAAGAAGTCTGTAATAGCAGGATACTTGAGCTATTAATACTGAGAAGTAGGAATTGTTGTGTTGTAGGTTTCTGACAATGAATCTGTCAAAATTTGTCCGAGCTAAGCGAATGGAGTTTATCTGTCTTTCATTAATGGTTTCGTTTTCTTGAAAAATCAATTTAATCTCGATAAACAATTCCCTAGCCATACATACTAACACATCAGGACACTTTTTCGATTTTCCGAATGTAAAACTCCTATCCACAGAGAGTAATTATTTAAAAAGATTGTTTATCAAAATGGCATTCATTTTTTTAGAGAAAGAAACAATTAACATTAAGACGTATACAATTTGAGGCACGTATACTTATCATTGTTAATTGTAGATAACTACAAATCTATCAATACAAACAATTCATCGTCTATAATATAAGTGTCTATTACATAAGTGATATACAGTGATAAGTGTCTTACCACCCGGCAAAATAGCGGAAAGGATAGAAGACAGATTAAGTTGTGAGATAGTACGAGATAAGGCTAGTTATTAGACGTGTCTATTTGACTTCAGTCATAATTATACGGATGACCTTGAAAATATTTTATTTTAATAATTTCTGATGTTAGAATAAATGATTAAATATATTAAGATATATTATAGTAAAAAACATTAATTAGTAACGATTTTAAACTATAAATCTTTAAGTTTATTTAATAATAAAAATAACTCAACTGAAATATTTGACTAAACTAAAGGTAGGTATGTTCTGTCCGAAAACAATTATTGTATGTGAAATTGGTGTAATTGGTGTTAGAGACGTTGTCTATTGACAAGAAGATTGGGGTTTAATTCAGACCAAGGATAAAATTTTTGTTTTATTCAATCAAAAAATAGTAAAAAATATGATACATATTAGGTAACAAGTTTTCGAAAACCTCATTATTTACAATTTATTCTTATTCCAATGTTATAAAATAGAAATACAAAATTTTTCAAATTCAATTCCAGTTTTACAGTCTTCAGTTGTGAATGGAAAATAATCCATTGAAGACTGTTTAATGTCAAATCCATCACTAAATTCTCAGTGTTAATATCAATTCCTATGTACAGGTTTTGATTTTCAAAACATTTGTCGACATTGGAATGGATGCGGGCGAACAGCTACCTGCTTTATACCTAACCAAATCCTCAAGCCTTCAAGTTATCACATAATAACACATCGAGAAGTGTTTTTTACGGTGAACAGAAACTTTTTATTGAAAAAACAATTCGTGAAAAGGATTTTAACGGTCGAGGAAAAAGTGCAAATTGTTATCTGGCATGTGAATGGATTATCAGACAACATGATTAGACAACACTTTGTAAATATGTTTCCAAATAGGCCGGCTCCAGCACGATCAACAATTCAGTCTATTATACGTAATTTTTTTACTTATGGATCCGTGTTCGCTCTAAGAGTAGTTCGCAGACGAAGGGAGGTAAATCCAGATTTGGAACTAAGGGACACTTTGATTTGTGCAAGTATTGAGCAAAATCCTACTCAATCAACATCTCGTCTCGGAGAACAATATGGAATTCCAAGATTTAGAGTAGGTGAAATTTTGTAAAGACATCGATACCGTTCCTATAAACTTCATAAATCCAACGAACAATTTCCTGGGGATCAATATAGACGTTTAGAATTTTGTCAAACTGCAATGGAAATGTCACATTATCAAGATGAACATTTTTTAGAGAATGTTTTGTTCACCGATGAATGTACGTTTTCATTGCATGGCCGTCACAATTCAATCAATGCTAGGTATTGGTCTCGAGGAAAACCTCGTCAGATTTATGTCGCTCGTACCCAGCGTGGAGTTGAAAAATCATTAAGAGCAAAAAGAGGTGTGTCTATAGCCGTGCATACAAAACTCAAAAACAATATCAAGAGTTGGGAAGAGATAGACGAGCAGATCATTATGATGGATCTTGAGAAACATGGGGAGACGATAGTTATAATAGGAGTATATGCTCCTAGTGACGATTCTGAAACAAAAGTTAAGGATGAATTCTATGACAAATTGCTTGACGTGTTGACCCATGTAAACCGATCCAAAGAAATATGCCTATTAGGAGATTTCAATGCTCGGGTAGGCAAAAAATTACAAGACAATGTGGTAGGAAGATATGGTGAAGACAAAATAAACAACAACGGAGAGCGACTCATTGATCTTTGTGAAACATTACAGCTTAAAATAATGAATGGATTTTATCAGCACAAAGATATACATAAATTTACCTGGGAACAACCAAAGAAAAAGATAAAATCTATAATCGACTATCTCATCCAACCAGAAAACAAAAGGCTCCAAACAAATGACGTAAGGGTGTATCGTGGTGCCGAATGCGGATCTGACCACTATATGGTGGTCGCAAAAATAACCATACACTACAGGAAAGTAAACAAGAACAAAATTGAACAGGAGAAGGTAGCAGCTTCCACAAAGATAAGATATAATATTGATAGCCTCAAACAAGAATCAGTACAATTCCTCTACAAACTTAGACTAGCCTCAAAACTAACTCACTTAACTCGAAGAGAAACAGCCGAAAAAGAATATCAAGATATAAAAAATTGCATTCATCAGGCGGCCAAAGAGGCATTGGGGTACGAAGAAGCTGACAAAAGAAAAAATCCTGAGTGGTGGAACGAAGAAGTAGGAAAATTAATTAAAGACAAAAAAAAAGCTTATCAAACATGGCTATCCACGAAAGACTCAGAAGACCGCAGAATTTACAGCAGACTCAACAGGGAAGCAAAGAAGGAAGTCACAAAAAGAAAAAACGAAATGTGGGAAGAGAAATGCGAAGAGATGGACCGATGCTTAGGAGGAACCAAAGTGACACAAGCTTGGAAATTCATAAAAAGTATTAGAAAAGAAAGAAAAGATGAGGGAAATATAAACCTGATTCAAAATAAAAAGTGGGAAAAATATTACGAAACGCTATTAACAGAAAGTAGGCACGAATTTATGGAAAGACCTGACCATATCTCAATGACAGAAAACTCAGAGGTGCATAAGATAAACAAAGAAGAACTGAAAAAAGAATTGAAACAAATGAAAAATGGAAAAGCACCCGGGCCTGGAGACATTCCCATCGAGTTGGTGAAACATGGACCGGATGCTCTTTTGGAAAGCATAGTGAATATTTTTAATAAATGCTTAATTGAAGGCCAAACGATTCCAGACGATTGGAATTTGGCCCACATTAGCCCCATTTATAAAAAGGGAGACAGAAAAGAATGCGGAAATTATAGAGGCATTAGCGTAACTAGCTCGCTGGGAAGGTTATATGGTCGTATATTGAAAAGAAGAATAGAAGAGGAGTATAAAGAAATTGAAGAACAAAGCGGCTTCAGAGCAGGAAGATCGTGCGTGGACAACACATTTACCCTTCAACAAGTAATTGAAAAACGAACAGCTCGAAACCTCCCTACGCATCTGGTATTTATAGATCTGGAGAAGGCTTATGATACAGTTCCTTTAAAACTCTTATTTAGTGTCTTGACGAAAACGGACCTTAGTAAAACATATCTAAAAGCAATACTGAACATCTATAAATGTCCTCAAAGCACTGTAAAAACAGGAAATACTTTCTCAAGGGTATTTACAGTAACGAAAGGCTTGAGACAAGGATGTTGTCTTTCCCCCACCCTATTCAAAATATATATCCAAGAAGCACTGCACCAGTGGAGACAAAAATGTGCGGGAATGGGGTTGAAGCTTAACAACCATTATCTGACAACGCTGTTCTTTGCAGATGATCAAGTACTAATTGCAAGCTGTGAAGAAGATGCAGATTATATGCTTAGAAAGCTCAAAGATGAATACGAAAAATGGGGGATGAGTATGAATATGTCTAAAACAGAATATATGCGAATAGGCAATGAAGACGAAGACCCGGATTTGGAAATTAGACAAATGAAAAGGTGCTACGAATACAAATATTTGGGAAGTATTATCTGCAGTAAAGGAACAACGGAACGAGATATAGACTATAGAGTGCAACAAGGCAGGAAGAGTGTTCAAATTCTGAATTCGATACTTTGGTCCAACAAAGCTAGTATGAGAACTAAAATGACTATCTACAAAGTAATTGTAGAGCCCATTCTTACATATGGAGCAGAATGTTGGCAAATGACAGTAAAAGGAAAGAAAAAAGTTGACACGGTTGAAATGGACTACCTAAGAAGAGCTTGCCGTATATCAAGAGTAGAACGTATACCTAATTCTGAAATTAGAAGAAAAACAGATAGAGTACATACAACTTCTGAAAGAATAGAAACTAGACAGTTAATATGGTATGGACACGTACAGAGGATGGACGACAACAGATGGCCAAAAAGAGCTATGGAATACAATCCAAGTAATAGAAGGAAACGAGGAAGACCAGCCAAGTCTTGGATACAAGGTGTTATGGAAACCATGAAAGATAGAGCCATTGATGAAGACACCTGGAGAGATAGAAAAAGATGGCGATCGAAATGCGGGAAGCGGCAGAAGCTGTAGGATCCCCGCTTATATATATATATACCCAGCGTCTTCGAAAAGTAAATGTTTGGGGAGGCATAATATTGAATCATGTCATTGGTCCATTTTTTATAGACGGTATGTTGACTGGGCGGAAATACTTGAAACTTCTGCGTAATTAAATTGTCCCAGTCCTTCGTAATTTACCAAAACCTTTCGATTCCATATAGTTTCAACACGATGGTTGTCCTGCACATAATTCTCGCATCGTCAGTGAATATCTCAGTGCGCCTTCTCCTAATCGATTGATTGGTGGCCACGGAGATATTTTTTGGCCTGCAAGATCACCTGATCTTGCACCTTGTGATTTTTTTATGTGGGGATATATCAAGTCCAAACTATATGAGATATATAACGATGAGAACATCGTGCCTTGAACTCTGATCCATCAGACTTTTATAATTCTTTAGTGACAGTTTGGGTTATTGTTTTGCTGCTAATGAAGGCTTATGTGAACATATTGTAAATACGTTTATTTACAATATTTTTTTTATTTTTGTAGAATTTTTATTTATTTAAACATTCTTTAAAAGTTCTTTTAATTTTGAAGAATTTTTACTTAATTTTCGAAAGTTCGACGATACTGTTTTGTCAATAAGATTTTTTGTTTTCACTTTAAACACTTCTAATACTAGTAACAACTGACATAAATGTTTAGTGATTCAAAGCAAAACGATCTTTGCATAATTTCAAATTATTAAAAAAAAAAGAAAACCACATGTGGGTTTTGAACTCTAATCGTCTGCGATGTCTGTGTCGCAATGTCGAATTCTTACCACTAATCCACGAAGTATTTATAATTATTCCGTGACAAGAGTGTATGAAACTCCTCAAATCATAGTAGAAATTATTCTTGGTTAATAATTTAAAACTTTAGATTAAATAATCACTATTAATTAAATTATTCTATTCACATTTTTGCTTTATTGTAGTCAATCAGTTTTTACTTAATGCGAAATTAAAAAATGGAAATACGTCACACATTCGACGTTACTCATAATAATTATGACCGAGGTGATTTAGCTCGAAGCTAACGTCTAAAAGTGTGGGACTATCGATAGTGGTAATGTAATGTAATATAAATTATAGGTTTCTCCGATTATTTCTCACCTCTACGAGTTTCATCTCTTTTTATTTCACAAGGTAACTGTGTTTTCTATCTCTTACGTTAAAAAGCCGGGTGGTAAGACACTCATAACTATATAATGATCTCTTCTACTTCACAAAATAAATCATTTTACCTCCTCTTGTTCAGAAAATCGACCGCCAATTAGGTATACTACCTAGGTTACAAATGTTGTCATTCTAAGACGAACATTTAACGTTCTGTACCTTTAAGTTGGTAATTATTGAACTCGGAACCAAATATTTTGTTTCTGATTAAGTACAACCTTGAAATATTACAATATGATTTTAGCTTCTGTGATAATTTGAAAACATAATTTTAATAAAATGTGGTAACGTGGTTATGATAATGTTTTTTAAATACGTGTTTTAAGTAGTTTTAAGTTTTGGATATTTTGAATAATTTCTGCTATTATTTGTAGGATCAAGATAGATTGTCTATTTTATATTTTTTACATTTTGACAACTAACCTAACACAGAATATCATAGAAGATTGCTGCGAAGGAAATACTAAAAAACGATACCTTCGTTCTCTATCTCTTCCCATTCTGTGCAACACCATTTCGTTCGTAATATGATCGGTCCATGATATCTTCAAAATTCTCCTAGAAAGCCACATCTCAAATGCTTACAGTTTTATTATTACGTCAGCATTAACAGTCCAGGCTTTGACACCATAAAGAAGAATAGAGTGGATATAACATTTTACCATCCGATATCGGATTTGTAGATTGAGTCTTTGGTTAGTCAGAAATTTCTTCATTTTCAAAAAGGCTACACCTACTACAATGTATTTTATTTGGTCCACTTACTCAATATCTTCATTTTTTATCTGGATCCTTATAATGACTTTGTCCCTCTTACTGATAACCATGGTTTTTGTTTATTTTATGTTTATCGTTAAATCAAACTGTTCCCTAGTGTCACAAATTCTGTTTGTGGAGTTTAAATGTCTAGGCATAACAATATCTAGCTACAGAAAACTCGAAACTGAAGTGGAGGATCAAGTGAATAGAGCAAACAGAGCCGTAGGCTGCTTGAATGAGACATTATAGAGAAATAAAAATATCGTGACAGAAATGAAAGGCAGAGTTTAAAACAGTCATCAGACCAATAATGAAATACGCTGCAGAAACAAGACCTGATACAAAGAGAACAAAAAGGATGTTAGAAACAGCAGAGATGAAAACACTTAAGAGCAAAAATTGATGGCAAGACACTTTGGGACGGAGATGCAATGTGGAGAACATCAAGAACTGGCTAAGAAATAAAAGAGTAGAATGGAATGATTATTTAAGCCAAATGACAACAAATAGAGTAGTAAAAAGAACGACAACTTACTGGAGACACATTGAAAAACAGACAAAGTCATGTCTATATAAAAATAAGAAGAAGACAACTAACCTCAATTAAAGAAGGATATACAATTATTTTTTATTCTGTAATGTCACTTAGTTTAGCAGCCTGACGATGCGAAATATATACATATATTTTAAAAATATTCAACATTTATTTGACAATAAAAAACAAATGAATGAAAAACCTTCACTTTAAAAGAGATTTAATTAAATTTGATTGTTTTATAAATAATATTGGTATTTGTTTTAAGTTGGATGTAAATCATATAAACGCATTTTTTTGCATAAATCTTTCGTAAGTTGTCAAATGTTCGCTTAACTTAAACAAAATAACAAAATTCGATATTTTTCTATTGGTTTAAGAATAATCATATATCATACATAAAAGTTTTCTAATTAAATTTACGTAAGACAAAGATAATTTGACATCTTAAGAAATATTATTATTAATATTTAAAGAATTATAAAAAACAAAAAAAAAACACTTTTCCATAATAAAATCAAACTTAGGAATTTCATATTTCGATAAAGAAAACTCTTTAATATATTTAATCATCGCTCAAAATTATATTAAAATTGATTTAACAGTTTTTGCATAACAATGTAAATTTGTGTTAGATATGAATTATTTTTAAGATTGTACAGGTCAAAACTAATAAGTTGTTTTTACATATAGAAGTGCATTCAAGATTTTAAACTTATTTTGACAAATTAAAATCCATCGGTTAAAAGAACCTAGGAAAAAACTGTTTAAATTTTAGGCTAATAATAAATTTGACAAACTTCAATTGTTGATCGATTTTAATAAAACGGATGTTAAAAGTGCTTTGAAAGACCCTTCAAAATAAAGGAAAAATTTGATTGCAATTTGCATATTTACGAAATATGAAAAAAAAAATAAGAGAAGTGACTGAAATGGATTGGAATATACAAAGATAGCAAAGACATACAAAAGACAAAAAAGGAGTACTAGGAGTTAGAGAACTTTTTCAAGATGAAAGAGGTGAAATGCAGAAAATACAAGAATTAAATCCTTTAGAGAGACAGAATATCACAATAGATGAAATCAAATATGCTATCTAAAACTCTAAAGACAATAACGCAGCTGGATTAAATTAAATACCAATAGAACTGTTAAAACTAGTGGAAGAGGATAACTTGGAAGTATTGGCAGATTTATTCAACACGGTGTACGATACGGGAATAATACCACAAGCGTGGCTAAAGTCAGCATTTATAACCATCCTTAAAAAACAAGCAGCAAAAGAGTGCTTTGATTATCAAACACTGAACCTCATGAGTCATACTTTAAAAGTATAGCTGAAAATAATACACAAGAGAATATATGAAGGCTAGAGGAGGATATTAGCGAGACGCAGTTCGGGTTCCGAAGTGGAATGGGTACTCGAGAAGAACTATTTGCCATCAACATATTGATTCAGCGATGTCGGGATGTAAACTTTAATCTACACTTCTGCTTTGTTTACTACGAAAAAGCTTTCAATAAAGTAAGATATGAAAAACTAATATCAATACTTATGACTAAGCGTATTGACAGTAAAATCATAACTATAGTGCAAACATTATATTGGAACCAAAGTGCCATAATTCAAATTGATGGGCAAAACTCAGAAGAAATAAAGATCTGTATAGGAGTTAGACAGGGATATGTTTTATCGCCACTTTTGTTTAACTTATATTCTGAAGAAATTTTTCAAAACACGCTCAATAATATCAAAGCAGGAGTTACCGTTAACGGAAAATTAATTAACAACTTACAATATGCAGACGACACTGTGATCATAGCAACAAGTATAGAAGATCCACAACATCTTATGCTTAAGCTTAAGTATGAATATTGCTAAGATGGGAATTACTATAAACGCTAAAAAAACGAAGTACAACATGCTAATTACAAAAATACTACAAAATATACATCACCTATTGACAATCAATGGTAACGTGATACAACAACTAGAAAAATATCAGTACTTAGGAACTTTGATCAATGAAACCAATGATCATACTGCAGAAATAAACAGGCGAATGGAGATTGTTAGATCAGCATTTATACGAATGAAGCCACTTCTAACGTGCAAAAATCTAAATCTGGAGATTAGACTACGTACCATTCGCTGTTATATATTTTTAATATTATTATATGGAGCTGAGACTTGGACATTAAAAAAAATGCAATTTAAAAAGAATCGAGGCTTTCGAATTCTGGTTATACCGCAGAGTACTAAAAATATCATGGACTGATAGAATTACAAAGAAAGAAGTACTGGAGGGGTGGGTAAAGAAACAAAACTAATCACCACTATACAAACCAGAAAACTGGAGCACCTAGGCCACGTGATGAGAGGACCAAAATATGAAATTTTGAGACTCTACGTGATTGGTATTAATGCAGATCGATTGATTTGTTTAGAGCAGCAGGTTCAAAAATAAAAATAGCCATTATCATTGCCAACCTCCGTAGGGAGACGGCACTCTAAGAAGAAGAATGGAAATTAATAAATTTAAAAATAAACATAATTTTAAATGACCAACTTGAGACAAAAATGTCTTTCCTCATCAACTTATTTAGTTGAAGACTATAAAGTGTAAACGTATACCAAAAATAGATCACTTGAAAAAGTCACTCTGCCGAAACAGCTATAGTGATATTAAATGATAATAAATTTTGTGAAAGTTCTAAAGACAAAAGTTTTTAGTGTTTAGTTGTTAGATAAAATGAATTTCTATCAAGTAACGATTAAGTCCATAAACATTTACATCTTTATAGTATTTATCATTCTTCCTTACTTATTTGACATTTATCTGCAAAAAACTATTCATCTGTTATAATCAGGTTAAAAATATATACCAAGATTTAATTCTGTATAAAAAATTTCGTTCTGGTAAATTGTCATTTTTGAGTTCCAAGTTTTTAATTATTTCCACCGTTTGTTAACATTTTGGAACAACAGAGAACTCAATCTAGCAATCTGGCCTAAAAACAAAGAACTATAAGGGCATCTACTCGAAAACATTTCTTAAAAGCGGAAGACAACAGTGCAGTAATTTGCATTTTTCATTATACTGCATTAACTCGGAAAATTATAAAAATATGACAAATGCGTATTACAAGGCAACTAAAACTCGAGCTAAACACTGGTGCACTGTTCTGGCTTTACGAAATATCTCAGTAGATTTCATTCCTGTGTAGCTGGAAAATAAAACCAGAATGAAAACTAATTTTAAAATTCATTCGTGGCAGGAATTTGACTGCGACGACCCTCCATTCCAAAGCATTCTTGCATAGAAATAAAAACGTTTAAAGAATATAAGTCGAATTTTAGAAAATTGTGTGCATGTCGATAGTTTTAATCGATATTTTATTAACAGGTTTTTGTTTTTAAAACGAAAAGATGTCTTAGTAATTCAAGTACAGAAATGGAAAAACTTTTAGTTATAGAAAATACATTATTATATAGAATTAGTAACTAAAAATATGAGCCATACACCCACAACGTGCTTTATTTTCTAAAATGAATATAGACGCATTTATCATCTATTGTTGTGAGTTATTAGTGATATTTATTAGTTGTCAATAAACGATTAATAAAAAAGTAACATTCGGTTTAAATAAATAACCTTTTTTACCTAATATTGTTTTAAAAACACTGTAAAAATTTGTTTTATGTCTTATAGCATAATTGTTATATTCCATTTATAGATATATTAATCAAATATAACAATTATGCGTATTGTTCACACTGGATTGTTCTGAAGCTATTTTCTTGTGGCATCTTAAAGTAATTACTTTTTTAATGGAAATAAGCCACACAATTGAAGTTTAAAATAAGTTTATTGACGTTTCAATTTCCACTTTAGAAACATTATAAAATTAAACAATTTTTTTTTGTTACTTGATGAAAAATTCTTCTAATAATTTAATTTTATTTGAATTATTTACATTGAGAACTCAGACATATGTAAATGTATAACGTTTTAAAGTAGACCATTTTAAAATGAGATTGCCAATATTGTTGAGTTGCGTTCCTGGGACGACTTTATTGTGAGATAGTTCATTTGATTCATTCGATTACATGAAATCAACTTTAACCTTAAATATTTGCCAAAAGAAAATCGTAGCATGTAATTCGTCTTTAAAAAGATAACAACATGCCATGGTGACAAATTAAAAGAAAAAACCCGGAAAAAAAACCTCATAATACTATCCCGACATGGTAAGTATTTGGTTTTACATTTAGTTTACTCTCAATAACACCAGAAAAAGAGCACTGCAAGGCTTACAGCCACTAGTGCTCAAGGGAGTAGAAATCCCATTCACAAGTCAGGCCAAGTACTTAGGTGTAATATTCGACCAGAGGCTGACATGGAATGCACACATTCAGAAAGTCACACAGAAGGCCACTATGGCCCTGAACACATGTAGACGAATGTGTGGTAAGAATTGGGGGTTAAATCCTAAAATGAACCTCTGGTTGTACACAAGGGTTATAAGGCCCATGATAACTTATGGTTCAGTGGCGTGGTGGAACAAAACGCAACAGTCCGGGGCGATTCGATTGCTCAGTAGCACACAAAGGCTTGCATGCTTGAGTGTTACCGGAGCCATGAGAACAGCCCCAACGGACGCGCTAGAAGTTCTGCTAAACCTACCACCTCTGCATATATACATACAGAGTGAAGCCAGATCAACAGTACATCGGTTGATCCAAGGCCAAGCTCCAATAAGTATGATGCAGGGAGCTGATAACTTAAGGCTATACCAGGACATAAAGGCAGACCCCGTTCTAGGAATGCCTGTAGACCGAATGGTTACGAGGTATAGTTTTAACAAAAATTTTCAAATTATAATACCAAAAAGAGAGGACTGGGAAACTGGTCCGCCGCTAACAGCAAACTCAATATGGTATACGGACGGCTCCAAAACGGATACAGGTACGGGGGCTGGAATATATGGCATAAAACCAAGGACGGAAGTCCGGGTATGTCTAGGAACATACGCGACCGTATTTCAAGCCGAATTAGCTGCTATACACAGGTGCGCTATGGAACTAATCGGCCGAAATGTAGATAACGACTCCATCGTTATCTATTCGGATAGTCAAGCGGCTCTAAAGGCTCTCAGTTTGGTACAGGTCGATTCATGGCTGGTATGGAACTGTTTGGATGTCCTCTCTCAGGTGGGAAGTCAAAACAGGTTGACACTTGCCTGGGTGCCGGGACATAAGGGTCATCGTGGCAACGAGAAGGCCGATGAATTGGCCCGAGAAGGAGCATCTACGCCACTGGTTGGTCCGGAACCCTTCTTTGGAATCGCAAATACGATAAAAAGGGCAGCCATATACAAATGGGTGCAACAGAAGTCTCTTGAGTGGTGGAACAACTCACCAGGACAGAGGCAGGCCAAACAGTTCATCAAAGGACATTCGGCTAAATTTACAGCAGACTTACTTTCGCACAGGCGCAGGACTGTCAGAATGATAGTGGGTCTGCTCACTGGGCACTGTAGACTCAATAGACACCTGAGTCTCATAGGCCTGACAGAAGAGGACACCTGTCGTTTCTGTCTGGAAGAAGAGGAAACCGCTCTACACGTTCTGTGCCATTGCGAAGGTCTCGCACGAATGCGGTTTCTAGAACTCGGAGAGGAAAAACCGGAAGCACCAGGCTACATGAAAAGGCCACTATCAAGGCTGTTGAGTCTCATTAAGAGGACCAAGCTAGATGAAGTGCTTTAAAATAAGGGGGAAACACAATAGATCTGCAAAGGTCGCAGTGTATCAGGCTCTATTGGCCGCTCCATTTTCTACATTCTTACTCTCAATAAACACCAAATTCTGATTTTATATGTTATTTAAATAACATAAATGATGTATCCTCGATATGTGGCTGACTTAGAATAGTGGTATCTTCCTGTTATTACCTTCCTCTTTTAATATGGGTAATCAGATACTACTGAATTCTACTGAGGAATTTTGGACTTAATTGATCTCATTTACCACAATTAGAGTTGTTTCATTGATTTTTTTTTTGACTGTTTTTTTAGGAATATACTTAAATCGTTTCTTTGAATGCTACGCTCATTTTCCCATGCGTGTTTACATATTTGAGATCTGTTAAATTCTCCATTTTTAATAAAAGATTTACGTTCACTTATTCTAACATTTAATGGCCTTGATGTTTTACCTAAATAAAATTGATCGCATTCACAAGGCATTTTATAAATACAATTTTTTGTTGTTTTTTGTTCATTATTTTAGACAAAATGTGTTTGATGTGTTTTAAATGTTGTTGAAATTTTATATATATTTTTTTATATAAGTTTTGTTGATAATCCTTTTATGTATGGTATTGTTATTTCCCTCGTATTATGCCTTGTGTATGCTCTAGAATCTCATTCTAAGTTGTTTTGTTCTATTCGGTCGATTGTTGAAAATTCCTTATTTATAAACGATAAAGGTCAATCATTTTTTAATAAAACAGATGTTAACAAATGTTTTTCCTCTAAGAACGAATTTTCGTTAGAACAAGTAATATTGGCTATATTATATAAGCATTTAATGATTCCCTTTTTATATTCATATTGTAGTATGATTTATAATTTAGATATCAATCTATTGGTGTGTGTTGGTTTTCTATATTATATCCAGTATCGCCCTTACAAATTAAAACATCCAGGAAAGGTAGTGTGTTTCATTCCTTTTCCATGGTAAATTTTAGTGTCTCTTTTTTATCGTGTATATCATTCAGAAATGTATCCAACAACTCTGGTCCATGAGGCCGTGTTGAGAATACATCATCTACATATATTCACCATACTGTTTGTTTTAAATTTTGGTTTAGAAATAATATTTGTTTCAAAATCTTTTATATTTATACCAATAATGGAGACAAACTAGAGCCCATTGCTAGACCAAAGTTTTGTTTATAGAATTCATTATTTAGTTGAAAATAGGTATTGTCAGTACATAATCTCAATATGTCCATTACAGCTGATATATTTCATCTTTTTCTAGTTGCCAATATATCATCACTCTCTAATTTTGTCTTGATTATATTTAAAGTCTTATCTTATGGCATATTTGTAAATAAGCTATTTTTCAAAACTTACAAGACACTCTGATATAGCGCGTCATTATTCGAAAATGTGTTTAAGCAATATTGTGTATTTTTTATAAATGTCATTTTTATTTACAAATGGTTGCATTATATTAATTTAATAAAAATTTGACAGTTCACTACAAGGAGAATTCATGGTACTACAAATTTGTCTGAGTATCAGTTCACACTGATATTGACTAAGCAGATGTCACACAATAAAATGTCATCATTACTGTAATTATGAATAACGTTGATATGATCATGTCGGAGATAAGAAATTTTGACTTATGGTTATGGTGTCAATATCCATTTTATTTCTGTTAATTTAGATTCCACTAAGCTCTGTCTGCGTTGATAAACTCAGTGGCTCCACTGCCGATGAAGTCAGTACCAAACCTGGGAAAAAGAGGAAGCATACAGAAGTAAAACCTCCATAAAAATCAGAGTTTAACTAGTCCGGCTGATAGCCCCCTGCGAGAGCCCTTATCTTTGGTTACAGATAAAAACTATAATGGCGATGAAGGCCAATGCGATAAAAAGAACAGTCCAAACGGCGAATTCGGAGAAAGTGACAACCTGCCTTTTGAGCGTAGTACAAAATCGTTATCCGAACGATTACCGGTGTAAGTAATCTCCGACTTGTTAATCAACAGCTACGGGTGGAAGAACCAACATGTGTTAGGATTGTTAGGGCACTCCATTGCCCTAGAGCTGGTAAATTAATTTAACTAATTGTCTAAACTAAACTGGAAATTATTTAAATTCCGACGGTGAAAGAAATAAATTAGTCAACAGCATTCAGATATCGAACTCTGAGATAGCGCGTACTATTGCCTTAAACATGCCCATGGATATCCTTAGTAAAAATCATCATAAACCCATTAATCGATAATTTTTATTTTATATAGATACGTTAAATCCTTGTTAAACAAATAATAATAACTCTATAACCTTGAAAATTTAAACATGGAACGTAAGAAGTTTATACCAATCATTTGAAATGGATACCCGCTTTGCAACATACAATTGCCTCAACCAGAAAAATATAACACCGGAAATGGAATAATATGTTATTGCTCAAAGAAAAATCTTGAACAAGGCGGAAACACATATACTACACCCATTCTAATTTAGAATAAACGGGAACTTATGAAAAGTTAAACTAGATAATGCCAGAAACTCTAAATATTGTCAATGAATGGGAAAAAATTCAACATGCCCTTGTGTCAGTTGGAAACGAAACACTCAAATGCCTTGGAGAAAAGAAAAAAACTTTAAATGACAGTAAAATTTCTTAAACTTGCAAAACAACGAAGAACATATAAAGCAATACCTGAATAAATACAAAGAAATTCAGGGAAACACCAGAAAGAAAATGAGATGTGACTCTTCGACAAATGCAAGAAAATAGAAGATCTGAAAAAAAAGTAAGGAGCTTTAATTTATATAAAAAAAAATCATCAAAGAAATGACAGGTTTTAGAAATAGCACAAGAACAAATATCGTTAACAATGGTAAATCGGATTCAACAATTCTGAAAACTGGCAAAGAACGCAAGAAGCTAGACTGGACAAAACAGCAAAACTACTTACAATCCTTTTCATTTAATAACAGTTTATGAAAAGCTGGGAAAAGTTTAGATGGCGTTGCTTATTTAGGCAATAGATTCCAAGTAAACCTCAATAAATATGGGATTAAAATTTTCGTCCTTATTGACGCCAAGTGTTACTTTATTTTAAATCTTAAAGTCTATGTGTGGCACCCAACCTGATGGCTCTTATGCTGTGAGCAACTCTTCCAATGTGGTAGACTTGAGATTAATGGGAACCCATATATGGATAAGGAAGAGATATTACTATCGATAACCTGGTTCACAAGTATGAATCTGTTAAATTTGTTGTACGAGGAAAAGCTCACGTTAGTTGGTACAATTCGTAAAAACAAGCGTGGATAAGCAAGAGACGTATTTAATTTAAAAAAATTAAAAATGTTTTGTGTAACAGATTTTTCTCAATAAGATTAAGAAATTGAACGCTAGAGAAACAGATCGCTCATAATGATGATCGCGGACTGTTGAAATATGGGTTTAGAGAAGAATTCTTAATATCAGCTAGGTAAATAAAGTTACAAACGACACAGATTGAAATAAATTGAGAAAACAAAAAGTCTAAAACACTATCAAAGGTGCAATATCTGGAACCTGTTATAAAGCAACATATAAGAGCAAGCAACTGCCTGCAATGCAGGGACAATACAAGAACGAAGGCGGCGAAGTAGAAGGCGCGTTTCCTGATTAAACAATTTAAGAACGCGGTTTAACTGTAGATTTGCAGAACGATTTAGAGGAGCGGCATCAAAAATTCGAATCGCTATGATGCTTGCCAACCTTCAAACAGGAGACGGCCCGTTAATAGGAAGAGGAAGGTTCTCTGTGTAGATATTTATGATATAGAAATATTAACAGTAAAAAACTCAAAGAAAAAATCATGGTGAGTCAGTGGTGCACTCGATATTGGGATTAAAATCTTACATTAACCTTGATGTAGCAAAATCAAACGCACTTGAAATAACTATGGAAGGCCTACGCTTAGCAGGTGGGCACTAGAGACCTTGTGATGTTCTTCTTCTTCTTCCTTTTCCCTATTCGTTTCGAACGTTGGCTATTAACAAGGCTATTTTGACTTTGTTTACGGCACCTCTGAACAGTTCGGTCGATGTTAGTCCGAACCATTGTCGCAGGTTATGCATCCATGAGTGTCGTCTTCTTCCCGGTCCTCTCCTACTGTCGATTCTTCTTTGGGACTATTAACTGTAGCAGCCGGTACTTAGTATGCCTCATGACATGTCCGAAGTACTCAAGCTTCCGTTTTTTAACGGTGAAGATTATTTCTTTGTTTTGCCTATTCTCTGCATTACTTCCACGTTAGTGATGTGGTCTGTCCAGGATATCCGAAGAATACGGGCGATATATCCACAGCTCAAAGGATTCTAGTTTTCTTCAGGGTGGCTTCCGTTGTGGTCCATGCCTCTGCTCCATAGAACAAGACCGGGAAGACATAACACTTGACAAGTCTTAATTTTAGTTCCATTGAGATTTTGCTTGTGAACCACTTTTTTCATATTGTTAAACGCGTTTCGCGCTTTTTCAATTCGTGATCTTATTTCTGTTGACTGGTCCCATTTTGTGTTGACTGTGGTTCCAAGGTATGTGTATGTTTCCACTTGTTCTATTTTTTCGTTGTTTAATGTCAGCTGCATCGGAGGTTGTTGTGTTCTGCTGATGAGCATACATTTAGTTTTGGTTGTATTGAGTTCTAAACCATATTCTTGACTTGCTGTGTGTATGCTTTGCATGAGTCTTTGAAGCTCGTTGCAGTCATTTGCGATAATAACTGTGTCGTCAGCATATCTAATATTATTGATTACCTCTCCGTTTACTTTGATACCCTCCGAACTTCTCCCAGTGCTTCTCTGAAGATTTGTTCAGAGTATATATTGAACAGGAGCGGCGAGAGGACGCATCCCTGTCGTACACCCTTTTTAATATCTATCTTCCCAATGTGTAAGTTGCTTATCTTTATCTTAGCACTTTGGTTCCAATAGAGACTGGTTATTATGCGCAGATCCTTGCCATCAATATGCATCTTCCTGAGCATTTCCATGAGTTTATTATGTTTGACCTTGTCAAACGCCTTGGAGAAGTCGATGAAGCACAAGTGGACGTCCTTGTGCATGTCTCTGCATCTTTGAATTAAAACTTGCAGACTGAACATCGCCTCTCTTGTGCCCAATGCGTTTCGGAATCCGAACTGTGACTCCGATATATTTGCTTCGCATTTGTTATATATATTCTATTGTGTATGATTTTGGTGAAAACTTTGGTAATGTGATTTATCAAGCTTATTAAGCGGTGTTGATCACAGTGTTTTGCACTTGGTGTTTGAGGTATGGCTACAAAGGTCGATCGAAGCCATTCCTCCGGAATCTCCCCTTTGTCGTAAAAGGTGTTCAAAAGGCCTGTCAGAAAATCGAGGAAGTGGTCATCCGTTTCGCATAGGAGTTTTATGATCTCGCCCTGTATGTTATCGGGAGACTGGTGTTTTGTCGTTTTTTAGCCCATGAATTGGCTTTTTTCCACTTCAGACCTTAGTATTTCGGGTCCAGTCATGTCGTCATCTTGGTCCACTGTCGCTCTGCGTTTATCATTCAAAAGTCGTTCTACGTAATCTTTCCATGTGTCAATGAGCTTCAAATCGTCTGATATAAGTGTCGGGTGGGGATTATGGGTTTACTTTTTAGTTGTTAATTCTTTGATCTTTTTGTGCATGTTGTGGTAGTCATATCTTCTTGTGATGTTAAAGTTAGTAATTACGGACCACTTTTTGTATGTATATTGTATTTTATTCTAATAGTTTTTAAAATATTATAATATTTAATTTATTAGTTATATAAAATATTCTTCTTTTATCAGCAAATTTAACATTTAGCTATATGGTCACGTATTGTTTGAGTCATTCGTGTTCGTTCATCGTAACGGCAGTATTTGTTTTTATTATATTTACACATACAACTTACTGAACCCCACCTCTTATACACTCAACATATAAAACCTACCAATAAAATAGTTGACTGGGTACTCCCCAACGCTGTAATGGCATTATTAATTGAAGTAATTGAATTTTAGACGATATGGAGTTCACTATTTTCCCAACGTCATTAATTAATTCCGCCGTGTTATTGTTGGGACTGGTTCGCTTCATTCAAACCGAATTTCAAAGCATTTTGAGAGTTATATCTATATCTTTAGATTTCTACTTACAGTGGCATCCGAAATCAGAATTTCTGGATGTAAATTATACGAGTAGTAGATATAACCAGCACTATTAAAGATTTTTAAGTAAAAACGGAAAATATAGAGGGACGGAAACTAAAAAAAATCCTAATATATCGCAATATTTTTTGGATTTTGTGTGAAATGCTCAAACAGGTTAATTTTCATTACAAATCTTATAATATCTATCGTTTGACAATTCCTCTCTTTCATTACTACAAACCCATAATTTTAATTATTAAATAGGGAATTATGGGACCATTTAGGGTATATAAGCGGTTACTTCCGCTAGAGAATTAAGGCATCCACGATTTATATAACAATAAAACACTGGAAACTTTGTTTTGCAAAACCACATACAAACTGTATACAATCTTAAATGTAGCGACTGCCTTAAAACCTACATCGGTCAAACTGGTAGAAACTTTTACCAAACGTATAGCAGAATATAAAAGGGGTTTCAATAATGGAAAAACAGATTTTACATGCGCACTTCACTTCCCTAGATAATGATCAGTCTTTTAATAACGAATTTCAAATTCTTCACATCCAATATAAAAGGCCTTAAACCTATTTTTAATAGAATCTATTGAAATCAACAAATTAAAAAATACGGACATCATTCTGCATGACCAACTTGAGACAAACAATTCTCACCTCCTCGCCCTATTTAGTTAAAGACCTAAAAGTGTAAACACATATCAAAAAATAGATCACTTGGGGAAATGCACTCTGCCGAAACAGCTGTAGTGATAAGATATTATAAAAAATTTTGTGGAAGTTTTAAAAACAAAATTTTCAGTGGTTTATATAAAATGAATTTCCATCAAGAAACGGTTGAATCTATCACTCATCGTTCATTTCCCAATACAAATCTTAAAACGTTCGAGAGCATCTATGCTTCCAGATTCTTATATTTTCTCTATGTACTTCTTATATATAGTCTCTCCCTAATATATTTTTGCCCATCTTTCTATTATCTGGTCATGATGAACAATGACTATCTGCGGTACTATTTCTAACTAATTTATAATCTAAGTTTGAATTCCTTTCTATTCTGGTTAAACCTTCTTGTAGATTTATTCTTTTATATAAATTAAAATTAAAATAATAAATTTATTTTAATATTCTTTTCTCCAATATAATTTAGAATCTCTTCAAAACTATAACGTATATGCATTGGAAATAATCAGGACAGATAGTGACATTAAATACAGAAGCATTTAAAAATACTGATTAAATAATAAATTTGTGTCCTAACTTACCTGTATAAGATTTAAAGAGTATTAGGGGTATCAATTATTGGCTACAACAGGTTGTTACTTTTGTACGTCCTTTTCAATTATAAAGGACGTTGCAATTTGTTACGAATTTGTTACTTTCATTGAAATTTGGGTATAACTTTTTTATAATACTCTGTTTCAGATTCTACAGTGTTGTACTCTTGTAATGAGAAAGTGTAGCGGATTTTAAATTTAACATAAACTAAAGGACCTTTCATTAAAAAAAACATATTTTTAATGCGGTACAGTGTTATGGAGGACGCTGATCAGTTGAAACTTATTTTAAAATGTAAAGCTTACAACTACCTCTTATTAAAAATATTGATCACTTCATATAAATCAGTTATTTATAAAACATAGTAAGGTCAAAAGTTAAGTCAAGTTAAATTTTATAGGAATAACAAAAAACAGTTTGTAGAAGATTAGATTATAAATTAGATATAAATTATTTTAAATATATAAAATAACTGACAATAGGGTTTAAATGAAACAAACAAGGGTAAAATTACAAAATTTTGAATCCTTATTTTAAAAATAATTTTTCAGTTAAATGCTATGACTTAGAATGAATTCATAAATAAACATAATTATTGATATATATTTTTTATCTAAAACATAAAAATAAGCTTTATAAACATGAAAAATAAATACAACGCTTAACTAGACCTAGTCTCTATCATTCGGGAGAAATGAATGACCACTTAAAGGCATCTATATGAAATTTTTTTGAATCGGTCTATATCTGCCAATGCCAAGAGAAAACGTATCTTCGAATGATTTTTGTTTTAATCATGTACCGTTGTCACTGTACAGCTACAAATTTTCAACGCTAGGCAAGGCATTAATCTTCAAGTGATCCAATAGGAAGGGAGCAAACTTTGTTTGGTACTTTCTTAGCAAGGCCTTCATGGTAAAGGTAAAAACAGCAGTTTCATCACCAACATTATGAACTGAAAATGAAAACACGAATAAGTGCCCTAAAATAATACATTTCTTGGATAGGAATGCATGGAAGTTAAAATATTTTGCATATAGTCAAATGTTAAACAAAGTGTTGTGCTCTTACTCGCTTTACATAGTTCTGTTGTATCACTTCTAATCACTCTAAAATTTGTTACTCCTTTTTTTGTGTGGACAAGCAATTCGACAGCACCAACACGTTTTGCAGCAACCTTAAGTGTTGTGTTTTTCAGTCTTAACGTTAGTATTTCACATTCACAGCAACTCTGAGATAGCGCG
>NW_027313263.1:0-22789 GCF_040954645.1 Diabrotica undecimpunctata | reverse complement strand
ACGCGCTATCTCAGAGTGCAGAAACCTACGGGAAGGATGAGCAGGAGAAAATAATAGCCAGGAATAGGAGCATAACGGAATGGCAGGAAGAATGGACAAATGAGCATAGAGCGGCCTGGACGAGGGTATTAATTCCAAATATCGCAGACTGGATGAAGTGCGGGGACAGAGACACCAATTACTTTTTCACCCAGTTCCTAACAGGGCACGGCTCCTTCAGGGCCTATCTAGAAAGGATAGGGAAGGTTGCGGATGGAAATTGCACAGACTGTGGAGTGGCTGACACGGCCGAGCACTGTGTATTCGAGTGCAGAAGATTTGATGAGGACAGAAACGAATTGTACAGAAAGCTAGGTAGGGTAAGTACAAATACCATAATGCAGGTAGCAATGAGAGGAGAGACTGAGTACAAGGCAATATTGGAGGCAGTAACTCAAATTGTCAGAAAGAAGGAGATATTGGAGAGGAATCTACAGCAAAGGTAGGTAAGAGAGTGAGAGAGAGGGCGAAAGAGAGAGAGAGAGAGAGGAGATGGGCTATTCATGCGATGCACCGGTCTGAAGAGGACCTACCGCATGAGTAGCCTGTATAAAAGGGGGTGGACTTTAGTTGGCAGGCAGGGAGCTATGGGTGTATCTGTGAGCACGACTCCTCTGGGGGGACTGCGTGCGGATGGATCCTTCCACCCTGAATCCAACTCACGCCAGGTCATCCTTAACGGGGACACGGCCTGGTACGGCCTTTAGAAGATTTACCACCAAAAAAAAAAAAAAAAAAAAAAAAAAAAAAAAAAAAAAAAAAAAAAAAAAAAAAAAAAGACAGGAAGGTGTAGATATAGACGAAGAAATAATAAATAACCGACAACATTAGCTAAAAACTTTCAATTTTTTGTTAATCTACTTAATGAAAATAGTCAATGTAGATATGTTAACCCTTAAGTGGGTTAACATATTTATTCATAAATAAATTTTATTTTTGGGTAAACAAAATTTCCCTTCGATTTTGAGTTTTACCTATTCATTCTTCTATAATATATAGTGAATCATGATAAGACGGTGATAAAACTTTATGATTGCTAACAAATAGCACTAAATGAACGAGAAATACGGCGACACCCTGTAATTTTTCATGTCACATGTTATTTAGGTCATACTTACCCTCCACTTTAAAATTGGACTTGTGCCGTTGGTTGCTTTTTATTTTTCAGGGGTAAAAACTACCTCTATTAGAAAAAAATCGTTTAATTATAAATTAAAGCGGGTAACTGATTCAAATCATATTTTAATGAAGTGTATCACAGTTTAACAGCTAAATCCCACCCCCTAGATTAGTTATAATTAAAATAATGTCATTAAATATTTTGTCTCCACTGATCTACATGGAAATTTGTATTAAGGTTATACCTACCCTCCACTTTAAAATTAGACTTGTGCCGTTGATTGCTTTGACAACATTTCCCAGAAGTCAACAATAATATGTCTGCAAACACAGTCGCATCGACAAAAATAGAATCTGCAATTTCTATATTGCTTTGCTCTGAAGAAAGCCGTTTTTAAAAGCAGGTCTTCGACAAAATTCAAAAAAATCACGGAAGATTTTAACTTATACTCTGATAAAATATGCTTTCGTGGAAGAAGGACAGAATGTGAGAGAAAAGGAAGGTCCACATAAAAGAAAAACATGCAACTAAAAAAAAGACATTAAAAATACGAAAATTAGAGATGGTCCAAAATTTTTTTCCGGGAAGAAAGTCTGATTTGATCTACGTCTGCAGCTCATCATGACCCTACATCCGCAGAATCTGAGGATGAAACTGAGAGGTTAGTATGTGAAGAACCCTATCGAAATAGCACTAGAGGTGATGATTGGGTGCAATGCAGCCATTGCAGCAGATGGAGGTATAGCAAATGCACGAACAAAATACATCACTTTTTTCATATGCATTAATTGTAATTGAGATAATGATTTGTGAGTTTCGTTTTTAATTGTTAGATTTTCTTAATGTCAATGGTCAAAATAGACGTGAAAAATTTAATCTGCATTTGCTTTTGAATTGTGTCACTATTGTTAACCTTAAGATATCACTAAGAAAATATTGCGTCAACTAACCCCATGCCGTTAGTCAATTAGTCGAGACCCGGGGATTAGTCCCAAACCCTTCTTTCAGTGCGTCACTAATTTTGACGTCATATAGGATTTTAAGAATGTCGAGAATTATTGCATGACATTTTAGTTAAATTTGACAGTTGCAGGATCGTAATCTCTCTTTTTCTAATTGAAAATTTAATAATTTTAATATTAGTCTTTGTTCTTTCTCGATATATCTCGGCATATTTAAAATATTTTTATGACAATAAATACAAAATTAAATTTTCACTGTAAAATGTCTGATAATACTAACCTGGAATGACAATTATCATTTTAACAGTTGACATTGTGAAAGTACTGTCACGATCGAGACAATCTACATAAAATTATATTTATGTGCATCATTGATTAGATATCTATTTAGCGTATTCTAAACTCCAACCAATTATACATCCGTAAGTAGAATTAGCTTTACGTTAAATAATTGTCTAAGTTCTATATATAATAATCACAGACTCACGTTTTTTTCTGTCACTTCTCGCTTAATGTGTTAGAGAGAATTCGATCAACTATGACGCACTGAAAGAAGGGTTTGGGACGAACTATACTTGAATTTAACAGTACGCAAAAAATAAATCAGTAAAAATTAATTAATGAAAAATAAGTCAACAAACCCTGGTCTCCCCTATCTTAAAAAATGTGAACCTTCAATCTGTATGATTGAGCAAAACTTCAAATTTGTATTTATTTTTATAGCCAAAATATACGGCTGTCTTCATCTTAAATGCGACACACTGTATATGTTTAATGGTTCTTAAATCTTCCAATAAACGTAGAAGAAAACTTAAAATATACCTATTTTTTTACCATTTAATTCGCTATTAAAACAATCTCACACTAATTTTCTTCTATTTTTATGTTTAAACGAAGGTGTCTAATTGACGCAGGGGTGCCAGAAACAAGTGAAAAAATGCAAATAAGTCACAGGCGTATCAATACAACGTCGGTCAAAGATTTTCTCTCTAAATATAAACAAAAAATCTTCTGTACTTGGAACGTACCTATTTCGTAGTGCCAACATTCCTTTTGATGTATTTATAGAGTTTGGGTAAAAGATTTTGTAATATCGTTAAGAATTAGGTGACCTGTCAGTTTTAATAAATATATAGTGCAGAAACTTTTAAAAAGGACACATGATATATTTTTTATACTTTATAATTAATAGAATATCGAACACATTTTTAGTGATATGGAATTAAAACTTGATAATGAAAAGTCGATAAAATATTTACCACAGAGTAAACTTTAAGTAAACTTCAAAGGTACATCGTAAACGCTATGGTGGTGGACGAAAAAAAAACAGCAACATCACCTGAAATGGTTCAGAAAGTGAAGGCTCGACTTAAGCGAAATCCACGTCGTAGTGGTAATCAAATGGCCAAAGAATTGAAAATATCCTAGCGAAGCATGTAACGAATATTGAAAAAAAAGCTTAATGCCAAGCCTTACAAGTTCCAAAGAGCACACAATCTTACACCAAAGCAAAAAAAAGTTCGGCTTTAAAACATAGTGTTATCTGATGAGAAAAATTTCCCTATTGAGCAGTTCATAAACTCTCAAAATGATCGTGTTTATTTGACCGAACGCACCTACAAAAGTTTGAGCTTACGAACGGCCACCAGAAGTAATTTCCCACCTCGAGTAATGGTATGGGCAGCAGTAACCGCCGATGGACGCTCTCCAATCGTTTTTATTGAATCTAGTGTCAAAGTTATTGCAACTTATTATCGGAAAAATGTTTTAGAAGCTGCTTTAGAGCCGTGGGCACGCAAACATTTCGGTTGTAGACCATGGACGTTCCAACAATACTCGGCACCGTCTCATAAAGCTAGTGTGAACCAAGAATGGTCAAAAAACCATGTTCCACACTACATTTCATCGACACAATGGCTTTCGAATTCGCCAAAAGTAAATCCGATGGACTATTCGATCTGGTCCATTTTGGAGGACTAAAAAATATTCCAGTATGGATGCGCTGAATGGGCCAAAATACCGGAAGATCACATTCGTGCAGCATGCAACTCGTTTTTTGATCGTTGGAAGCCATAGTCAAGGCAAAAGGTAGCCACATCGAGCTAAAGTAAGTAGATTCTGAAATTTTGATTGTTTCACACATTTTTGTCATTTGAATCAATAAAAAATAATTTCACACAAAAAAATGATGGTCGTTTGAATAGGTAACTGTTCAATTGCGTAACCCTGTCTATGTCTATGGTTTGAATTCATGCGTACTCAAATTTGTGATGTTAGCCACATACTGGATAAAATAAATAAAAAAAGTCATTGGCAAAACACTTTAAAAGTATGCTTTTTTAGAATTTTAAACATTTTTTTTATTAGATATAAATTGTTAGTATTTAAAAAAATACCAATTTGGTTAATTTACAAATGATTTCTTGGCAATGCGTTCTTGATGAAATTTTATTGCCAATGTCCGACAAAAACTTAATAATATTAGCGGTTATTAAGACGATATCATTCAGTTAAATGGACTGATTTATTAAATGTCTAGCAAATTGATTAAACCCACTTAAGACATTAATGTTCAGTAACCTGATTGTTTCAATAATTGATTGAAAGTAACAGTATGTAATAAGGTTGCCTTTTAAAATGACGTTTTCATTTTTTTAGTATAATCTCTCTCTTGTCGTTTCCTCATTGCTGAGGATCGTGATTTCCTACAATGCGGGCTGTCAATTCTCTCCATCTCTTGCGATTTTGGGCTGCTCTTATGGACTCGGAAAACGTCTCTCTAGTGGCTTTCTGTACTTGATCTGACCATCGTATAGGTGAGCGTCCTCTGCCTCTACGTCCTTCTACGTTTCCGCACACAATTAGTTTTTCTAAGTTGTCATTGTCTCTTCTCGCAATGTGGCCAAAAAACTTTAGAACATTTGCAAGACACTGAGAGGAGAGTCTGGTCTGAATGTTTAGCTCTTCGAGAATCGACTGATTGGATCTGTGCTCCGTCCACGAGACGCGTAGCATTCGTCTCCATCACCACATTTCGAACCTTTTCCTATCCTCTGATTTTATTGTCCATGTTTCGGCACCGTAACTGAAGATTGAAAAAATGAGTGTCCGTACCAGTCTCATTTTGAGTTTTTTGGATAAAGAGCGGTCCTTCCATATTTTTGACAGTCGACTCATCGCGTTCTTGGCCATACCTATTCTTCTGCGAATTTTCGTATGGGAGGAGGCTGCATTGCTTAAGGAAGATCCTAGATACGTGAACTCGTCTACTTTCTCGAATTGATTTAGGGCGCCTGTTGTTTGGAGGATATTCGCGTGGTCCACAATCATGATTTTTGTTTTCTGATTATTAATCTTGAGCCCACACTTGTTGCTTTCGGTTTCTACTCTCTTTATCAGTCTCGACATCTCCTCTTCAGATGTTGCTATCAGTGTTGTATCGTCTGCGAATCTTAAGTTTGAGATCTTTTTTCCTGCAATGGAGATGCCGCCTCTCCATCCATCAAGTGCGTTCCTCATTAGGTATTCTCCATATAAATTGAACAGGTCTGGAGATAGTATGCACCCTTGTCGTACACCTCTGCTGGTTTTGAAGGTATCAGATTGCTGGTTTTCAATTCTTATTTTAACTGAGTTATCTTCGTATAAGTTTTTAATTAATATTGCCAAATGATCTGGAACTCCCATCTCATGAAGAACTGTCCAGAGAACTTCCCACTTCACACAATCAAATGCCTTTTGGTAGTCTAGAAAACAGATTATTATTGGAATTTTAAATTCGCGGGCCTTTTCTATGAGCTGCCGCATATTAAGGATTTGCTCTCTCGTACCCTTCCCTTTGACAAAGCCTGCTTGTTCTTGGGGAATTTGTTTGTCTAAGTATTGTTGCAAACGGCGTTTAATGATTCTTAGTAATATTTTGCTTGGATGGGAAATCAGTGAGATGGTACGATAATTACTACACTTTGTAGTTGTTCCTTTTTTATGGATTGGTATGCACAATGATGTGCGCCATTCTCTGGGCCACTTTCCGCATCTCCAAATTTTATTACAAAGTTTCCACATTATGTAACATCCTTTGTCTCCCATGTTCTGAAGGAGCTCTCCCGTGATATCATCGCAGCCAGGGGATTTATTCTTCTTGAGGTGAGTTACAGCTTCTTCAATCTCGGACAGCAGAATTTCAGGTTCAGGGTTGTATGTGATGTTTTCGAGGGCTGAAGTGTGGCCTAGATTTACGTGTTCTTCCCTGTAGAGCTCTGAACAATAGTTTTTCCATGTTTCCAAAACTCTGTCGATATCACTTATGATAATACCATGTTTGTCCTCTATTGCATAGTTCTTGGGTTTGAATTCTCTAGCAAGAATTTTCACTTTCCGGAAGAGGTCTTTGGTTTCATTTCGATATCCGTGATTTTCTATTTCTTGACAGATTTCAGAGATGTATTCTTGTTTGTCTTTTCGGCATCTTCGTTGAATATCTCTGGAGAGAGCTTTATATGTCTGTTGATCACAGGGGCCAACTTTAAGTTGCTTTCATTGTTCAATCACTTTCCACGTGTTTCTGCTGCTCCACGGTTTAATGCTATTATTTATAGATGGTTGGCGACATTGGTTCACTGTTGTTACGATGGTTTCTTTAATATAATAGTATAATTTAGTATAATAATAACTGTTTTATTCGTCCAATACGATCAAACACTGATATAGGGTACACAACAACTCCAATAAATAACATACAAGCTGAAATAGGTGCACACACGTAACAGCTTCGTGGGCAGCTATTAACCCTTAATTACACTTCTAGCATAACTGTAAATAAAAGAATTCCAATAAATAATATTTTAGATATATCTATGGCTAATGACTCTTCAAAGTTCAATCTCCCATATTCCCGCAGATTTTATCATGCAATAACTGGAAGCAATTTCCACTTTTATATTAATACAAAAATATGTCTTCATCCTCATCATGGAATATAAAAATTCTAACAGTCAATTGCAGTCTATTACAATTTCAAAACAATAGCACCAACCCTATCCAATCTTATAATACAACTCTTCAGAGATCTAATTAACTCCCATTTTGATTACATAGTATATTATACAGGAGTGGCAATATTTAACAGCACAGAGATTCCCAAACATAGAATTCCAGTTACTTCAACTGTATTGAACTGCACCCATACCACTCCCTTAAATTTCGCAACCAGGAAATCCTCCTACCTCCCACATTTCTCTTTCCCGAGATTTTTCCTTGGATTATGAGTCTAAGCAGAGAGTAATTTTCTCCTCTCATTATGTGTCCCAGATATTCCAGTTTTTTCGTTTGTATGGTTTTTATGACTTCGCATTCCTTCCCCATCTTCAGCAGAACATCTTGATTTGTTACTCTTTCTGTCCATGGTATTTTCCACATTCTCCTGTAACACCACATCTCGAATGTCTCAATGTTTTTGATGTTTATCTTTTTCAGTGTCCAGGCTTCCATGCCGTAAAGCAGAACGGAGAAAACATAGCACCTTAACATTCTCGTTCTTAAGTTTATGTTTATATCCCGGCTGCATAGGAACTTTTTCATTTTGACAAACGATTGTCTCGCTATCTCTATTCGCCTCTTGATTTCTCTTGTCTGGTCATTAAAAGTATCAGTGTTATAGTATCAGTGAAGTAAACCCCTAAATATTTGTAGGACGTAACTCTTTCAACTGGCTGATTATTTATGGTTAAATTCACATTGGTGTATAGCTTCTTTGTTACAATCATGAATTTAGTCTTTTTGATGTTCAGTTTTAGACCATACTTATTGGTATGGGTGTTTATGTTTTCCGTCAAAAACTGTAAATTTGTTAGGTTATCTGTTACTATTAGTATGTCATCAGCGTATCGTATATTGTTAATTAACTCTCCGTTAATGTTCATACCAATGTTTTGCTCTAGAAGCGCTTCCTGACATATAGTACCAAGCGATACTACACGCAAATGCAACAAACATTAATCGTGACAGATTCTGTGTCACCACTACAAATAATCAGGAAAATATACACGCAGCATCCATTAGCTTTACTAATAAAGGATGAACTAAATAAATTGCATACTAAAGATACAAGCGTGAAGATTCTCTGGGTCCCATCATATGTTGCAATAGCATGTAACGAAGCAGCAGACAAAAATACCGAAGAAGCTATAAACGACAATAGTATCCCCATGTCACCCAAACTGTAAGTATGAATCTAAAAAGCTACTTCATAAGGCACCTGTTCGAGAACTGGAACAATAAATAGAAATCCATACCATCAAAGCTTCAGGAGATAAAAAATAAGATTGGACCATGGCAACAACCCGAGGTATCCAGACGAAAGCAAATAACTATTTTCCGCTTACGACTTGGACATACCCAGTTTTCTCATGAACGTTTGTTCAAGAAAGAAGAACGTCCAATTTGTGATGAGTGCGGTTCACCCCTTACGGTAAAACATGTGCTATAGTCCGATAATTTTCAATTAAAGGTGACTAATCTACAAAATAAACCAAGTGCTAACGGCAACCATGCAAAATCTCAGAAGTAAATTCTTACCGGGGTCATTTTTATTGTGTATGATTCGCCCATGTAAATAAGTGAAAAAGTATTGATTATTCACAAATAATATTATCATCAATGTCTTCTACAACGGAAACTTCATCTAATTCCGGCGGCAAATAACCCACATTAAGTGAGTCAGCATTTTCACAATCTGAGTCTTCTTCTAACAAAGCTATTAACTCTTTAGTAGTTAGTGCCATCTTTATTTCATATTTCAAAAATTTACTCAAATAAACAAATGCACTACTATATACACGCATTCACGTGATAATAGTTTAGCTTACTTTATTTTAATTTATATGGAATATAAACCAAATAAACAAAAGGAAACTTTCAAATCAAGTTAAAAAAAACAATTATAACGTTTAGAGCACACAGCAATTCTATAAATAAAGAATGAAGTGTAATGACGAGATCGTACGTTAAAATTTCAGATTGTATAGACCAATGAAAAAATAAGTATTTTCCAAACTTTTCTGTTTTTTGAAGTACTGTATTAGGTACTCTATAATAACAATAAAATTTAACTTTATTTTGTTAGACAACTATAAGATACCTGTCAAAGTACACATGATAATTAAACAATTATATTATTCTTAGATTTAATTTTTACGTATTTATTTATGTGTTTAAATAAATACTTAAATTTTTTTTGGTACGTCTCTCTAAAATTGATAAGTGGAATATTATTGCCAATTAATCGCCTTCAATTAAAAATTGTTTTAGTATAGTGAAAAAGTGTGAAAAGTTTAATCGTTACAGAATTAAATACCATTTACCAAACAATCTTAGAGACATTTTAAATTTAAAAAAACACTATAGATAACCTACTTTTGTTTTTAAAAGACTTTAATTTACTAAGTAAAGTGTAATTAATTGTTACCGGTACGCTAATAACCTTATTAGATTGAAGCAGGTTTTTTGTAAATAAAATGATATAGGAGAACTTAATTACTAAAAAAAATACCAACTTGCTAGAATATTTTATATGTTGAGGATGTATGTATGTAGAGTTACACAAAAAACAAAGAGGTTTGGAAGGAAACTGTTTTCTTGTAGCATACCAAGAGTAAATATTACGTTTATATGAGATAAACAAACAAAAGCACACTTTACTATAATATTTAACGCAAAAACAAGGGGAAAGTCAGATGAGACAGAAACATCACTTGGAAAATTTGGTTGGAAAACAGGAATGAGAACAGTGAATCTCTGCTTAGTTTCTTGCTGAAAAAAATCTGTTCCAAATGAACAGCTTCTTCTACAAAAAAGTATATCGCAAATGGACGTGGCAGAGCCTAAATGTAAAAACGAGGAACGAGATCGAATTTATGATCACTTACAAAAGGCTTAAAGATTTGCCTGAAAATTTTCTGAACCAGTTTTCAACAGGTAGCGACTACAGAATGGCGAAAGCGTGGAAATCTTGGGAATATCGGCTTCATATTATTGTAGGCTTTCGTTATGCTTTTGGTGTCGAACTTTCAGTTGACTTTGCAAAACCTGCTTTACATGCTGCTGGCCATATCTTGTTTTAAAACCTTGTACTGGTTGTATTATTTAGACAACTAACCTTAGACAAACATAAAAGATTTAACGCATGTCCCTAAAGTTTTAGGAAAATTTTAGATTTAAAAGTATTATTGGTAGGAAGCTCTGGATCAAGTTGACACTGGAAACCAAAGTTAGTAAACAACTTAAACGATATAATAAACAATGTCAGTTTTAATAAATACGGTTTGTTAAGATGTACAAAGTTAATATTCATCAAAGTATTTATTGTTTAGTTGGACATGTACCAAAACGCGTTATTGTAAGAATTTTTAGTGCTCAAAATATTTCTGTGTCAACAATTTATCAGACAAAGAGTGCAAAAAGGGTATACCATGCCTTAATTTGCCCAAAAGTGGAAGACCAAGAGTTTTAACTCCTGCTCGGGAACAGATATTAGTTGAGAGTATGGAGAAATTAGGAAAGCTTTTGCGAAATGTTGGTTGAAGATATACTGTTTCACGAATGACTGTAAGTAGAATAATTTCTAGAAATAATTTAAAACGATATAAAAGAAAAAAAAAAGCTCCTAAGTACACAAGAGCCCAGTTAGAAAAAAATCTTAGATGTTACCGTGCACTGAGACGTATTCATTTTCCTGGTAAAATTCTCATTATTGATGATGAAAGTATTTTATTTTATTCAATTCCGAAATGAAGGGCCACGACGGATTTGATACACCAACGACAGATTGGTGTCAACTGCTCAAAATATAAATTTTGTTCCCAAGCGAGACATCCCTCCAAATGTGCCTCAGGCGAGGCCTATAGAAGAGTTTTGGGCTGTTTTGATTCAAATGGTGTATAATAATGGCTGGGAAGCCCAAAATGAAGATCAGTTAAGGCGAAGAATTTAGCAAAAAATTCGTGAGATCGACTTGGAAACAGTCCAAAGAGTTATTGTATATACAAGACCAAATTTACGTGCCATCGAAGATCACGGACCTCTTTCTGTTCTATAAAAATACATTACATATTTATTTTTTCCGAAAACTTTAGGGACATACGTTAGTTGACTATAATCTTACCTTCGATTTTTTCTAAACTTGAACTTCTTAGTTTTTCTGAAAACTTTTTGCAATGGAATGCTTAGTTTTTTTATTCGAGAAAAAGTCTTTTTATGTTTATGAACAACCGGAGTGAGAGAAAGAGACAACCGATCCAATGATTTATCCATTTTAAAACTAGTCTTACAAAAATGAGCACCAAACACTCGTTTCCAGTTTGATTTTTAGCACGTTTCAACTGTTATTAACCAAACGTAACACCTGCAGAAGTTAACAATCCTGTAATTTGTATGTTTTTATCTTACAGATAAGAGAAATAAGCCGATGATTAGTTAAGAATTAGCAAAGAAAATACCACGGAAATTAAACTTAAAGGGACTTGGAATGAAACTGAGAATATTAGAAAGCTAACCAGTCACTCTGATAAGAAATATTTAAAACATATCGATGATATCATGTTGTAGTGGGGTTGTTTTAGTAATTAGTTTTGTTTTTAAGAAACAAATATATTGCAATAATTTAATATCGTTTAATTATGTATCAGTAATTAAAAGTATTAACAAAAATAATAACAAGTTATTAAAATGTTTTATAAATGATTTTTAGGATTTGTTTATATTATTTTTAAACAAAATTTAAAAAGCTATTAAATATTAATGAACACAATATGGTTTTAAAAAAGATTTTGGCACCATAGATGCGGTGACACACTTAGTTACAGACATACAAATAGGCTTAACTGAAAACGAGTATAATGGAACGATGTTTCTAGATGTTAAAGGTGCCTACGACAATGTCAACTGGTTCATCTTACCGGAAAAAATGATGCAATTACTAATCCCTCAAGAAGTTACTAACACGATATGCAAATTATATATAAACAGGCAAGTAGGGCTCAGAGGACATTATGGGTGCCCAGTAAAATACCAAACTGCAAATTTAGGTTTGCCACAAAGATTTTTTCTTGCACCATTACTTTTTAATATATATACTACTAATTTACACACCTCCATATCTAAAGCAACTATTATACAATATGCAGATGATTTTGTTGTTTATACACGTAGCAAACATCAACAAATGCATCAATCGTTTGAATTCAAGCACGAAACGCGTTTTAAGATCCATAAGTGATTTGGGGCTACAAATCTCCGCAGACGTGTGTGGCTTATTAAGGAAATTTTTATGTACTTTGAGCATTCTGTCGCATGTACTGACTTTGGTAGTATTACAAACGTGGACAGCAACCAATTTCGGGTATTACTCCTGTTGTATATACTTTGTTGAACAGATCTAAAAGTATATGCAGTGTTTCTTCGTCAATGCATTTAATTAGCTAAGTGGGTATCTGATCTGGGCCTACTGATTTTTCAGTCTTTGCATTTCTAATTGCCTGTTCTAATTCGCACATTATTATATTCGGTCCTGTGGTTCTTATTGTATCATTCTATCATCGTCGTCGAATAGTTTCATTATGCATTCTTGCCAAAATATTAAGCAGTAAACTACCAAGTAGTAGTCTACCAAGTACTAAACAATAATATTTACACTGCTACTGTTTTGTTGTGACTAATCTAAAGCTTTTGATTGTGTAAATCACGAGATTTTGATAAAATAACTAAATTTCTACGGAATTCAAGGTATTTCTTTGAATTGACTCCTATCTTACTTGGGAAATAGGAAACAACTAGTTAAAGCGTTGATGATACTGACTCTGGTCATAAAAGCGTTGTATGTGGAGTACCACAAGGTTCAGTATAGGGTCCTCTACTTTTTCTTATCTTTATAAATGACATCATTAACTTAAAACTCAATGGAAAAATTTTTCTTTTTGCTGATGATACCAGTATCACCTGGAGGAACTCTAATATTAGAACTCTTCATGCAACTATAACTTCTGATCCACTTAAAATAAAAACCTGGTCCGACTCTAATTTACTCTCTTTTAACGTGGATAACACAGTAGCATTATTCTGTAAAGGAGCTCTTCAACCCTTGCTTCTTAATGCCAGCCAGATCAATATCGTTGATTCTGTAAAATTTCTTGATATTTTTATAGACAGCAACCTTAAATGATCCCTTCGTATCGATTTGTTAAGTAAGAAACTAGTCTTAGCCTGCTATCCAATAAGATCTGTTTCGAAGGAAATCAATTTAGCATCTTCTAAAATAACATATTTTTCTTTGTTCGAGCCTCATCTTCGATATGGTCTTCCGTTTTTGGGTTCTAGTACAGCTGCTCAAAAAATCAGAACGAACGGTATGCACAGTGTAACATGCGAGAAACGACGTTATTCACGGTCGTACAGACTTGGTGGTGTTGAATAACGGTACCATCAACGCTCACCGATATATCGTTGACGTTCTTCAAGACCATGTTGTGCCATTTGCTCCTTATATTGACGAAAATTTTGTTCTAATGCACGATAATGCACGACCGCACGTTGCAAATCTAGTGCAAAATTATCTAGAGGAAGTTGGAATTGACGTTATGGAATGGCCAGCGAATAGTGCCGATCTCAATCCTATAGAGAATGTTTGGGACTTGCTTGGTAGACGTCTACGGAATTTTCCTAATCAACCAAACACTCTGCGGGAACTGGAACAACGTCTTGTCCAAATTTGGAATGAACTGGATCAGAAGACCGTTTATTTTAAGTGTGAATCGTCGATGCCAAGCTGTCATTCGTAGCAGGGGTGGAAATACGTCTTATTAAGCAAAAAAAATTGAACAATTTCTATTTTTAGAATTAAAGGTTTTGTTGTTAATTGTTTTAAGATTGTGTTAAGTTTATGAATATTGAAGATGGTTAGCGACAACATCACTAAATATGTTTGTTTTACAAAGTAAAGTAATACGAAAAAAATGCTTTTCATTTCAGTTAATATTTTCCTGTTATATGGTAAGTTTTAAAGTGGTGCGTTAATTTCTTGGAGCAGTGTATTTGGGTATAACATGCAGCAACTTAAGTTATTAGTTCGTAATGTTTTATTATGCAATTTGCAATTTATTTAAATTTCGCAATGGATTGTATATTTTGTTAACTTTTATTTTGTGATAATGACGATTGATGTAATTTCAGTAAATTTTAAATTGTATTGTTATTTTTCTGACTTTTTGTACGCTTTGTCTATAAAATTGTACAATTTTCAGTGACAATAAAGCATATTTCTATTCCCTATTGTGTAGTATATGGACGTCAAACCATATTAATAATTTTTAATAACTAGGTTGGGACCTAAAAAATAACTGTAATGATATTGCCGACATTTATATTACACACTTATGGACAAAAATATCGAATATTTTGGAATTTTCTAATTTTTGTTTTTTCAAAATAAATTCTGGTCAATCAAGTCGTTTATTGTAAAATAGAGTTTATTTTAACAATGTTTAATGAACAATTTTAAGTTTTTATGCGGAGAAAATTGTGAAAAAAATAAATGTTTAATATTAGGTAAATAAGGTTATTTTACTCTAAACTTAAATGATAATTTAAATTGCTTAAACAAGTAGTTTTAACTGAAAGAAGTGCATGATCAGTAACGAGTATTCCCCCCTCTATCTCTTATTACTGCTTTCATCTATCTCAGCATGCTTGCAAGTAAATTTTGGACATATCTTGGGAAATTGCATTCCATTCATCCTGTGCAGCAAGCCGAAGCTGCTCTATCGTATTTGGAACGGGATTTCTTTGTCCTATGCTGCGTTTTAGGTGATCCCACATGTGCTCTATTAGATCTAAACCCGGGCTAAACGGTGGCCAATCCAATCTTGAAATTTGGACCTCATCAAGATAATTACTTACTATGGCAGCGGCATGTGGTCGAGCATTATCGTGCATTAATGTGAATCTTTTATATCCAATGTAACCAACATATTACAAAACATGATCTTGCAGGATGTTTTAAACGTAAGAATCACTAGTCATCCGTCCAGTCACTTCCACAAGTGCGGTACGTACCTCCCAACTAATACCTTCGCAAAGAATTATGCCATCAACTCCAAAACTAACGGTCTGGGCGAGACTGCAGCTGGAGAATCGTTCTCCAACTCTTCTGTAAACGTAGTTTTGACTATCTGGCTTTCATAATAGGATTCTGGTCTCATCAGTGAAAAGAACGTTTTTCCAGTGGTCGATATTCCACTAAATATGTGTTCTTGCAAATTCCAAACGACGACCTTTATTATTTTGGAGAAGACGTGCACCCCAGAAGGCGGGGCGTCTGGGCTTTAAGTTTGCTTCTTTTGATCTTCGTCTAACTGTTTGTGAACTCACATTAACTTTTCTGAGGTGCATCGATGTCAATGAACGATTTCGTGTAGAATTAAGAACAAGAAAACGGTCATAAATTGCGGTTGTGCACCTTGGTCGTCCTTGACCAGGCCTTCGTACAAAATTTCCTGTTTCGCGGTACCTTTATAGAGTATTCGAAACTATAGATTCAGTTCTGCTGAGACGCCGTGCGATATCTTTTAGTGCATATCCTTTCTCGTACAAAATTACAATATGTGCTACTTGGGCTTCATAGCAGTGTCGAATTGGTGGGATACTTATTTTAAACTTAGTTAAATAAAAATCAATATTTAATTAAACTTAATAAATTAAACTAAAAATAACCGAATTAGTATGATTTTTGCTTTACGTGAAGAAGGTTTTTTATGATAAAATGTACGAATGACACTAACCACTGAATAAATGTCAAAATAAACATAAAAATATTTCAAACAAGTTGAGTACATTAGCCGACTATATAAATATTATCAGTAATCTAAAATTATTTTGTAATAATAGTGACTACAAAAAAAATTGGAAAACTCCAAAATATTCGATATTTTTGTCCATGAGTGTATTACAGAACCGATAAAATCAAAATATATGCCATTAAGTTTGTACTTTCTCCCAGAACAGTTAGTTTTGTGTTAATATTTCTAATTTTACCGGTGCATGGTGACTTTTTAAATACATATACATTAATTCTTACCTATAAAGATCTTTGATCTTCAGGCTCTTCGTCCTTCTTAGCACTTTTTGCACCGGAAGACTAAGTCTTCTAATGTGAACAAACGTTTTGTTTTCCCTGACAACCACATTCAAAGGAATAGACACTTTTCTTGGCATTTCTTCCATGTTTACAGCACAAATTTACCGCACTTTTCACGATTTATCTGAATAATTAGTCCTCAATGATAGCGCAATTTATTATTGTTTTTATTTGGCAATTAACGATTGCGATAAATTTAAAAGGCGCACCATAATTGATTAAACGGCATTTAGGATATGGAGTCGTCAGTTGAGTTTTATCTATGCTAATGTTTAAAATATTATTATCATTTTATTCCTTTGTTATGTTATTCAAATAATTTCTATGTTTAAGCAGATTTTAGGACGTGTGTGCATACTTTGGAGAATATTTTCAAAATAATAAAAACAATTGTAGCAGTAATCCTGTAGATAACGTGGGTGACCTTTCTTTTACAATTTTGTTAAATAATTTTGTTGTCTGATATGAGTGAAGGTCGAAACCTAAGTGTTCTAAACGATTAATATTGTTTAACAATCTTGGTTTTTAAGGAGATAAATAGATAAAAAAAAGTAGGTGTTATATATCATTTATTCATGAACCGTTGTGTATTTACTTACAAATTGCGTCACTGCAATTTTTAAAGATATATCGATCAAGTAATTGAAGATCTTATTGCAACATAACATAAGCCACAAAATAAGAAAACTGAGATATTAAGGTTTAAAATTTAAAAAAAAAATCTTAAAAATATTGAGTTATAGTAGAAACCCTCAATTTAAAAGAGTGATATCATAGTTTAAACGCCGAATATCCTCAAATTTAAATGTACACAGCGGCTCTCGAAAACTGCCTGTTTTCTCGATTGCAATTTGCGTTTCCTCATAAGAAATTACAGAATATATAAAGTAGTATATTTATTTGTGCTTCTCTATAGTAGACTTGACCAGAAGTTGTCGTACAGTGTAGCCAATTCTTGTTCACAAGTAGTAATTATGGTCATACAAAACCTGTATTCTTCCACGCAGCGATTATTACTGTCATAAAAATACAAAAAAACCTGATTTTTTCAATAGTAAAAATTAAGCACAAAATTGTAATAAAATAAATTTTATTTATATGTTTCGTTTCGTTACATATTTAAATTTATAAAATAAAAATCGATATTTTAAAACAATATTTTTCAATCGTTTGGCAATTTTGGAATTAGCGACGGAACTCCGTTTCAATTCAGATCCACAGAAAGCCGTAAAACTAGTTTTTGTCGAGCGAGTACCCATCAACAATAGTTCATTACATTGGCGTTTCTGAGGGTAGGGTATTTTATGCGATAAGTTTGTGTTATTGATAAAACGTGTTATTGATAATACGAGTGTTATAGTTTTGTCGTTTTATAGTAAATTTTTAGTTATGTTCTGTGATTATTTGGTTTGAGTTTTATTGGAGTTGGACGAAAAACCGAGTTGTTCCAAGAGAAGACTGCAAAATTCTGATGTTGATTCCAAAAATGAAATGCAGCAAAAGAGACGGAAAATGTTAACGTCCGAAGAGAAGGTAATAATACGAAACGTTTATGAAGGAATTGTCGGCAGAAAAATGGAATTAAATGTTAGCCAAGCGGTCGACATTTGTAGCAGTTTAACAAAAGTATCCGTTAGCTGTATTTATCGTGTACTTAAAAATACATCGGAAAATAAAAAGCAAGAAAAAGGTAAAACTAGAGGTAGGAAAAGCATTGTTTTGGATGACGAGACAAGGAATATTATACGTCGAAAAATTCATTCATTTTATTTTCGGAGTGAAATTCCAACACTGAAAATATTTCTCAAGAGCTCGAAAACGATGACTCCTTACCCAAGATATCTCGTAGAGTCTTAACCAGGACCATGCGTGAAATGAACTTTCGATATGTAAAACTCAACAGAAAAAGTATGCTAATAGAAAAAAATAAAATTATTGTGCGGAGAAGAAAATATTTAGAAGAAATACGCAAAATTCGCAGCACTGGACGCAAAATATGTTATTTGGATGAAACCTGGATTAACCAAAGTTGGAAAAGGTCATACAGTTGGAAAAGTTTGGCAAGATTTAAATGTCAAAAGTAAACGTGAAGCATTTATAGAAGGCTGATATACAGGATTAAAAGCTCCATCAGGAAAGGGACGGCGTTTAATCGTCACCCATATAGGAAGTGATACAGGGTTTCTTGATGATGGTTTTCTTCAATTTGAGTCGAAAAAAACAGGTGATTATTAAAGAAATTGAAAGAGGGGATCCAAGAATGACTTACAGAAAAGGGGATTGCATACGAAGAATCAATGCTCAAAATTTAGCTACTTGACATTGCACGGTTAAGGAAAATTGAATATCTTAAATATGCTGTAGATGACACTGCAAAAGATTATGGTGTCAAAGTTCTGGGTCTACCACCTTATCATTGCGAACTTAATCCCATTGAACTTATCTGGGAGCAAGTGAAAGGAGAAGTAGCACGCAATAACAAAACGTTCAAATTAAACGAAATTAAGAAACTTTTGATTCAAGCAATCCTTCATGTAACTCCAGAGAAATGGGCTAAATGTATAGGCCACATAATTAAAGAAGAACATCGTATGTGGGAACTTGACACTCATATCAAAGTTTTACTAGAGCCAATTATAATTACACCAGGTGGTGAAGATAATTTCAGCGATAGCAGCACTGCATCTTCAGGTTTAGACAGCGAATAATATTTTCTAATAGTTTAATAAGAACATCAGCATAAAAAAAAACCAAAAACAAAAAAAAAACGAGAAGAACATAGTAAGTGTGTATAGTGTTTGTGTTTAAACACATCAAACATTATTTTTATTTTGTTTTTATAGAATTTTATTTTGTTTTATAGGATTTTATTTTGTTTTGTTTTATACTGTTTAAGTGTTTTGTTCATTTTATTTAATAAGACAATATGGCTCTTGGCGAACACCCATTTAAAAAAAGTATCGCGCCACAAGACATACCTCTGGGGTGGTGTGGAAACTGTCTTAAAATTTGTTTTAAAAACATTTCATTGTGTAACTCTTTAAGGACGGGTCACGTCAAAAGACGTTTTAGCGTAACTTCCGCGACAGCCGGTTGGTATCAGTAAACTTTCTGCAAAATTACTTCTTTTTTATAGCTTTTTGTTTGTGGCATTCTGTATTTTTAGGGGAATGTAGGGAATGAGCCACAAAATATTTATTCATATGTTTATTTATTGACGTTTCGATCTCTATATCCAGAGACCGTTTTCAATTATACAAATGATAGTATTATTTATTTTCTATGGCTTTTCGCTTGTCGTTCTGTATTTTTAGTAATAATGTTGGGAATAAGCCACAATATATTTATTCAAATGTTTAATTTACGGACGTTTCGATCTCTATAAAGAGACCGTTTTCAAACATACAAATGACAGATATATTTATTTTTCTATAGCTGCTTGTTTGTGGCATTCTGTATTTTTAGGGAGAAGGTTGGACATAAGCCACAATATATCTATTTACATGTTTAATACATTGACGTTTCGATCTCTATTCCGTTTTTAAAGATAGAAAAAAAAGAAAATAAACAATATAAGATTATAAAAATATATAAGTAATAAACAAATAAAATAAATATAACTATCATTTATATCTTTGAAAGCGGTCTTTGGATATAGAGATCGAAACGTCAGTAAAAACTTGTAAATAAATATATTGTGGCCTATTTCGAACATTAATATTTGAAAAATAAAATATAATTAACGTTAAAATAAAAGTAAGTGTACGTCACTGGATTTCCAAACGGCTTTCCGCATTTCTGGGCCTTTAAACGATGACTCACTCTCTCAAATAGTGAAATTATATTTTAGTTTTAGAAAACCATAACTCTTGTTATTTGATTGTGTTAGTCAATAAAATGCATACACATTTATTATTTTACAAAAAAAATTATATATTTATAAAAAAATGAAGTTTATATAAAAAAAGATGTGGCTAAACATGTTCTTTGATTTAAAAAATCCACAATTTCCACTTCTTACTTCATTAATCATTATCATGTCAGGAGCTTCTTTTAGCTACCTATAAAAAGTATGGTATATTCTCTTAGACGAGCACTCTTCTTTAGCGACCAGCTTTTGATTCTCTGAGGGTGGTCACTATTGAAAGGTTTTACTATACATAAATCAATATTTTAACATTTTATCAGCTCAATTGCCCACTACACATTTTATCTGGGCCAGTAGTTCATTTTGTTAAACAGCAATATTAAGAAACTCGTTTTTGCATATTTTTTCGTAACAAGATAAACACACGTGGCAAACAATTTATTTTTTTTTACAGCAGGTATCATACTAATTACTAAGACCGGTTTAAACAAATTCTAAGCCCGTCTTTTATTTAATTTTATATCCGTTTCGTAATTTATGAGAAAAATGCAACACTTTTATTTTTAACTCTAGGAAAAGCTACTAAAAAAATAATAAAATAGCAATTTGACATTTTGTAAATAGTTGAATGTTTATTTGGCATTCGCCTAAATATTTAGGAAATTTGGTTCGCTTTATTGAACGTTACACGAACAAGTCTAACAACGGAACTTTTATTGAAATATAAATAACTTCCAGCGGGACTATTGATTCGATTATAGTTTTAAAATAAAAACACGTAATCGATTTTATACTTTTTTGCTATATTGATCTCAGTTGTTATGTACAACAAGATGATTATTTACTAAAATTTTAGTTTCGTTTTGCATTTGATTCAAAAATGTAACTACGATTCATCTTAGATTATTGAGATACTTTAGAAAATTCGAAAGGACGAATTGCAAAAGATCCTAACTGCTACCAACTTTTGGGAGATTGTTTTTAAACATAATAAATGGAAAAACACAAGATAATGTAGGACATCTAATTAGCGAAGACCAAAGTGGATTTACGCCTGGTAGATCTTGCACTGATAACTTGTTTATACTCCAACTCCAACAATTAATAGAAAAAAGAATAGCGGTTGGTACCGAAGTACATCTAGCCTTCATCGACCTAGAAAAGGCGTCTAATACAGTTCCAAGGCTTAAATTGTGACAAGCTTTACAACAACTCGGCATTAGTCCATACGTTTTAGGAATAATTACAGCAATATACAGGGATAACACTACTTACCTAAAAATCGGAAATAGACTATCAGAGCCAATAAAAGTAACTAAAGGACTAAGACAAGGATGCAGTATGTCACCCTTACTGTTTAACTTATATATTGAGGCAGCCCTCCAAAATTGGAAAAACCACTGGCAGGGAATGGGAATCCTCATAGGAAATGACGTACTGTTCTCTCTGATCTTTGCGGATGACCAAGTCGTCCTAGCTCAAGATTCTGATGATCTAGAATTTATGATAAAGCGTCTATACAGAGAATATGTAAAATGAAATTTACAAGTCAACATGACGAAAACAGAATATTTAGTTTCCAATTCAGATGCAAGGTTTAAAGTGTTGATAGACGAGGAATTGGAAATCAAACAAGTGGAAAAATTTAAATATTTAGGTGTACTCATTGATAAAAACGGCTTGGTAAAAACCGAAATTAAACACCGAATTAATCAGGGACGTAAAATTGTAGGATGTCTGAACTCCTTATGGTGGGATCGCAACATTTCCAAAAGGAACAAAAAAAGAATAGGGCAAACCATGGTTGAATCAGTTCTTTGTTATGGCTCTGAAGTATGGAAAATTAATGCAGACCTGAAGAGAAGATTGTTATCAGTTGAAATGGATTATTTGAGAAGAAGTGCTAGAACATCAAGGCTGGAAAGGAAGACCAGCGAATCTATAAGAAATAACATGAATGCTAGACAAACGGTCATTCACAGAATAGAGAGAAGAGGTTTAAAATGGTTTGGCCACCTATTGAGAATGTCTGACGAACGTTGGCCCCAAAATTTTACAGATAGAAGCGCCCTGGAAGAAGAAAAAGAGGAAGACCTCGACGCTCATGGAATGAAGTAATTAGAAGTGCGATGGAATCGAGAGGTTTGGAGGATAGTTTTTATATAATTAGGGTGACATTTTTGAGTTTCTATTTTACATTTAGATCTTAAGTTAGAAGATATCAAGTAATCTGCTTCAGACTTTGTTTGTAAATATTTTTTGTGACTAGTTTTCTTTGCAATAATTAAATTTTTTAAATATGGGGAAAACCATTTTGGAAAGCTAGAGCTTTTAATGAGTTTTCTTGGAATAAACTGATTAAAGACAGCATCTAGAGTTTCATAAAACTTTTGTAGGTACAGCAGACTCAATATCTAATTCATAAAATAAGTTGTCCCAATTAATACCTGCCAAATAATCATTAATCGCTATATAATTACCATCTCTGAAGTCAAAATAGTAGTCTTCATATATTAGGTTAATTTTAGTAGTACAAAAAAGATCAAATGTATAAGCTATAATGATTATTATGTGAAGGACTTAGAAGGTCTACAGCTGGACTCTGAGATAGCGCG
>NW_027313262.1:0-22815 GCF_040954645.1 Diabrotica undecimpunctata | reverse complement strand
CGCGCGCTATCTCAGAGTAGATGTGTTAGTTATTAAGAAAGAAGATGGAAGCATAGGACATACAGTATACCGAAAACCAACCCATACTGACAGGTACTTACACGCAGACTCACACCATCATCCTGCACAATTAAATTCGGTAATAAAAACCTTAATAACAAGATCTGAGAAACTGGCAGATGAGGACCATAAGAATGAAGAAATGCACAAAGTCAAAACAAGTCTAAGAAAAAATGGTTTCTCCATGTTCATGATTGAAAAAGCACATAAATCCCGAAACAACAGCAAAGATCCAGAAAAAGAAGAAAAACCAGTCGGTAAAACTATCCTGCCCTATATAAAGGGTACGACAGACAAAATCAGCAGAGTTCTAAGAAAAAACAAAATAGAAACTATTTTTAACACCGACAGAAAAATAGCAACCATATTACCATCAGCAAAAACAAAAGTTGCATTAGAAAATCAAGGCGTATACAGGATCCCGTGTGAAGACTGCGATAAATCGTACATCGGACAAACAAATCGAAGGATACAGGTTAGACGCGAAGAACATCGAAACGCCATCGAAAGAAAAGAAAAAACTTCATCCCTAGCACAACATGTCATAAACACAGGACATAAAATAGACTTAAATGGAACAACAATGCTTGCCAACATCGAAAATAAGGCCAAACGTGTAATCAGAGAAGCCATAGAGATCGAAAAACATCCGAAAAATTTAAACACCAGAGATGATGCCCAAAGACTCCCAAATACGTGGAAAACAATTCTGCAGAAAAACGTAAAAATTAAAATAGCGAAGAAGACCACGCCCACTCTGCGCACAGGACCAATGACAAGAAGCGCAACAAGATATTTAAACTCAGCGTGCAGCGACCGAGAAATCAGTTCGCCTGTAACATCAAGACGAAGCAGAATCTGACTTGACAATGGCAAGTGTGACCTTGCCGAAACGTCGTCAAAACAATGGTTTTTTTAAAAACCAAAAATATTTAACGCGGAGTCAAACCCGGAAAACAACTGAAACCATATATATATATATATATATATATATATATATATATATAATATATATATATATATATATATATAATATATATATATATATATATATATAATATATATATATATATATATATATAATATATATATATATATATATATATATATATATATATATATATATATATAATATATATATATATATATATAATATATATATATATATATATATATATATATATATATAATATATATATATATATATATATATATATATATATATATATATATACATATATATATATATATATACACAAAAGGAAAATTTTTATTCTTGAGAGAGGAAAAAAGAGAAAATATATCTTCTGTCTCTCTCTTACCCATTATCTTACATATGTAATGATTTCCCCGATTCACTCCCTTACAAATTTCCAACGTAGAGCGCGCGTATAGAAGTATAACTTCAAAAGTCGCGTCTTTGTGCGGAAGCAGAATTTTGGAGAATCTTTAAGACCTAGAAGCGGTTGCTAATCTGTTTCTGTCTGGTCTTACAGATTACCAGTTTTTATGGTTAGGGTTTTCGGATTCTATTTCGACTGTTGGAAGTTTGGGGAGCTTTTTTAAAAGCTAGTAAAATCGCTGTGTGGTTACGTTTTTATGTGGAGGTTTATTGCATTCCCTTTGAATAATAAAATAATAAGAGAAACTGAAAGAAGAATGTATAAAACAATAATAGGAAGTATTGAATTGTATGGTGTCAAACTTTAAGAAATTAATCAGAGAAACCAAAAAGTCAAAAATTAAGGCCGTGGAAACGGTCTATTGGAGACGATGTTGCCGGCTCACTAGACTTGATAGCATGAGTACACTAAACTGCTACTAAACTATTTTGCAGGTATTGGGTAAATTCTCGAGGATGTCAACAACGTCAATATGCAATTATGTGACTTAGGGAATACCCTAAGTCACAAAATAATTTTTATTCAGAAGCGCTTCCACTACGTATGACGTTGGATGAATATTTAATTTTCTGAAAATAAAAATACACGTATATTAAAACGAATGTAATTTTTTTTAAACGTTGAACTTTAGAAAAAAATGATGTAATATATCCATACCTTAAAGGAATGCACTATTTTCTAGGATACTCTGTATATATAGGAACACTGCTTTTTAATAATTGGAGCAGATTAAATAGTTAATTGTAGCGTTATCAAATTTGCAACAAGTGACGCATGTTATCTAAAGTTTTCACCGGCATTTCAAAACATTTTTAAAAGATATTTTTTTGTGATAACCATAAAAATCAAAAGAATAAAAAGAACGAACATTTATCTGGTATTAGGTACACATATTTGCAATGAATACCGAAGATAATTATCGAACTGGCTAACATGTGTGCACGATATTTTATTCTTCTTTGTTACATAGGTACATGGCATTCGGGTTGACTGTTTTTGAAAAAAAATGTTACGCCCTAAATATCACAACATTAAAACAATAGAAGCTTATTTAAAGCTTAATACTAGTTAGTAGAAACCTAATTTTAAACTTGAAAACTTTTTCAACATTGATGACGTCAACAATGACATTTATATAGATGTGTCTACCCATTTCTCTATTTATTTAAAACGCTGTTAACATTAATATTGATTACGGGCTCTATATTAAATATCAGGAACCTTTTGACACGTTATGGATCAACAATGGAGTCATTAAAGACCTATTAAGAGTTTTTACAATAAAAATGACTTGGTTTTCATTTTTTCCACCTGCCTATAATCTATTTAAAAACGACGTTTTTTATACAATGATAAAGACTTTGTAGTAGCCACTTTAAAGACACAGTAACCGATGAATCGAAAATATGTTGCGTGTACAAATATGTTGACCCAGTCAACGGTGTTCAGATAGATTTGATTAACCAAAATGATCAAAAGTAGAATTAATGATTTCCATCTAAAACCAGCTTGAAGTAGCACTGAAAATGATGAATTTCCTACACACACACACACACACACACACACACACACACACACACACACATATATATATATATATATATATATATATATATATATAGAATTTTTCATATAAAAATGCTTGCACGTCATTCAATATTTATGACGTTAGAACCCCACAGCGTTGCCAAAACACCAGAATAGTTAAAATGCATAAGAAAAAATTTTAATATAAAATGATATATTCTAAATTTTATACTTACCTCTTTTAGAGCATTAATAGTAAAAACGTCATACCATTATTTCTTATTGAAAATAATATATCTGATATGAAAGCTTTCTAAAGACTATTTAGTTGTTTTGACATAGCACAATCACAATACACAACAATAATTAGTTTTTAAAGCTATTAGTCTAATTTGAATATGTATTTATCAATACAATTTATTAATATATAACATATTATGATTAAATTGTGTAAGAAATCAAATCATAAACAAAATTTTTAGTCTAAAAAAGCGGCAACACTTTATAGAATTTTGCCACACGCTGAACTGTGATTAAAATTTGAAGTATTCCCGTATCAGTTGCGTACAATTATCTAATTTATTTAATTAAAAATATTATTTTGTAGAATATTAGACTTGAAGAGTTATTTCATAAAATTTATATTATTAATAATTACAAATGTTTTTGGTTATTTAATCAATATAATTCTAAAATTCCCAATATAATCATGATTACATTTTTCTGATTATTATACCATGTTGACGCCTATGAAAGGCGCCTTTGTTCTAGAAATTATAAATATAAGTGGCTGGCTATTTAGCCACAACGTAGACTATTTAAATACGCCTTGCTGTTCTGTGATATTGTGATCTCAAGGCCACTGTCTTTTCACGTTGGTTGGCGTGGTTTCTATTTGTTGCTCCCATTTAACCGACAGCAACTAAGAAGCTTAAGAGTGGTAGGCTCATTATATATATTTTTTAAATATCACTATAATTCAATCTTAATCAATTTAATAATGTTACCTAAAGTTAAAATTAAATTTAACTAATAATATACTGTTGGAAGTACATCTTATGATGTTTTTAGTTCTCTGCAAATTAATGTTTTTTACTTAAGTTTTTTACATATTTTTTATATGTACAATTACCACATGGTCTTTTGCTACATATCTTTTTGAGATAACACGCTTATAATAACTTTTCTATGGATGTTTGGTTTTTCATATTGTTCTTTTTAGATAAACTGATGATGCTTTCTGATTAGAAAGCGAAACGTCTTCAATAAATAGATGAAGTAGTAGATTTTTGTTAAAAATTGTTAGATTCGTATAAATATCAAAACGTAAAATTGTTTGTAAATGCCTGGTAGCCAATTTCCGGTTTTAAAAGAGCTAGAATAATCGCTGTGAATCAACAGAACTGCTAATTTTGTGTTTAATTTTCTTCGTTATTTTTTTGCTTTTATCATAATCACGTCATATGTTTTTTCAACCCCAATAAAGAGCATATTTTTTCTGTCAGTTGCGGACGTGATCGGTAACTCAATATTTTTAACCTATATTCTGGTATTATGTTCTTGATTGCAATCACTTTGATGATTAACCAAAACATGAAAGACTAGAGCGAAGACAGAAGAGTATTGATTAACGTTTACAAAAAAAATATACGTTTATATCAGCTCTATTGGTGCAAGGGAAGTTAGGACTATGTAAATATTTTTGATGCTCCGATTTCATAAATCTCTTTCTTTTTTTCGCAGCAGCTCTAGTTTTTATGATAGCTATGGAGACGGTAATTTTAGCATTTTATAAAATAGAAAAAATAAAAATTTTAACTTCTACAGATTACAGATATGATTTATTTTATTAAGAAAAAACAAAAAAGATATGAATTATGCTATTTATTTATATTTGGCCTATATATATATATATATATATATATATATATATATATATATATAGATATATATATATATATATATATATATATATATATATATATATATATATATATATATATATATATATATATATACAGTGTGTAAAAGCCAAATGGAATAAATTCATTAATTAGGTTACTGTACATTATTTATAAAAAATTCCGAAACACTTCAAATTTAAATTATAACTTGACATTCTTTAACGTAAAAATGCAACCCCTACCTTCAACCCCCTTAGAATGACAGGTACAACCCCCAATTTTTAAAATAGGAAGTATAGGCTTGTGATATATCGTTTGAAAGGTCTTTTCATTCTCCATTAAAAAATGTTTATTAAGATTAATTAAGATAAAATAAATTAGAATCATGTGGTTACCGAAATTCGCTAAACTATACTCAAAACTTATTTCCCGTTTAGGTCTTGATAATGAGAGAGTGAACAAAAACCATAGCAATGTGGTTTTTAGATGGTAACCATTAAAAAAACTTTAAAGAATTTCCGTGGCAACGTTATTTTAACACGCATTAGTAAATTGTTTTATTTAAATTGTCAGTATTTTAATTTAAGTAAAAAGTTCGTTCAATTCAATTCTGAAAAATGGTTAGATTAACGGAAATGCATAAAATAACAGTTTTACAAATGATTGGTTACGGAGATCACACCCGAACACAACAGGAAGTCACTCGCCTATTTTATGAGAAATTTCCTAATTTACCTCCTATATCCCAAGAAACAATAAGTAAAATAGAGAAGCAGTTTGGCGAGTTTGGTCATGTAAGGCAGATAAAAAAAGCAGCTGCCAATGCACTGAGTGATGAACTCAAATTAGATGTGTTGCTTGAGTTTCAGGAAAATCCGCATACATCGAGTAGACCGGCATCCACTACATTCAATGCTAGCCATACATCGATAGTAAACATATTAAAAGAAAATAAATTGCATCCCTATAAGATGATACCTACTCAGGAGCTCATGGAAAACGATTTTGATAGAAGAACTTTTTTTTTGTGAGCAAATGATGGACATGCTGGATATCAATATTATCCATTTAGAAGACGTTATGTTTTCTGATGAGTGTACTTTTTCACTTAAAGGTCATGCTAATCGGCAAAATTGCCGCTACTAGACCACGGAAAATCCTCACTGGATGAGAAAAGAACACACTTAATACCCTCAAAAGGTTAATGTTTGGGCAGGGATTGTAGGAAAGAATATCATTGGTCCCTTTTTCATTGAGGGCAACTTGAATGGCAAAAATTATTTTGCACTACTTCAAAATGATGTCATTCCAACGTTGGCAAATTTATATCCTGATCCAGGAAACCCTCAAGTTCCAGCGAATACGATATGGTTTCAGCAGGATGGAGCACCACCACATTACCAACTTAATAATGTTCTGAAGCTATTTTCTTGTGGCATTTTAAATTAATTAATATTTAAATGGGAATAAGCCACAATTAAAGGTTAAAATACATTTATTGACGTTTCAATTTCCACTTCGGAAATCGTTCTCAAAATACAAACATTAGTAAATTAAAAACAAATTTTGTTTTTGTTACTTAGTGAAAAATTCTTCTAATAATTTAATTTTATCTGACTCATCTATATTGACAATTCAGACATACATTATACATTTTAAAGTAGACGACTTTAAAATGATATTGCCAATATTGTTGAGTTGCGTTCCTGGGACGACTTTACTTATAAGATAGTTCATTCGATTACATGAAATCAACTTTAACGTGAGAATATCCGTCAGAAAAAATCATAACATGTAATTCGTCTTTAAAAAGACAAATACATGCCATGATGACAGTAAAATTCTCCCGTTAGTGATTCCATAGTAAATTATGAGGGAAAAACCAGGAAAAAACCTCATAATACTATCCCGACATGGTAAGTATTTGATCTTGCATTTAGTTTACCTTCAATAAATACCAAATTCCGATTTTATATGTTTGTTATTTAAAAAATATAAATGATGTATTCTCTATATGTTACTGACTTACCAATACTGGTATTTTCCTTTTAATAACTTCCTCTTTCAATATGGGTAACCAGATCCTACTACATTCTGCCTAAATGAGACCAATTGCGTCGCGAATTCCTCGGCAGAATGTAGTAGGATCTGGTTACCCATATTGAAAGAGGAAGTTATTAAAAGGAAAATACCAGTATTGGTAAGTCAGTAACATATAGAGAATACATCATTTATATTTTTTAAATAACAAACATATAAAATCGGAATTTGGTATTTATTGAAGGTAAACTAAATGCAAGATCAAATACTTACCATGTCGGGATAGTATTATGAGGTTTTTTCCTGGTTTTTCCCTCATAATTTACTATGGAATCACTAACGGGAGAATTTTACTGTCATCATGGCATGTATTTGTCTTTTTAAAGACGAATTACATGTTATGATTTTTTCTGACGGATATTCTCACGTTAAAGTTGATTTCATGTAATCGAATGAACTATCTTATAAGTAAAGTCGTCCCAGGAACGCAACTCAACAATATTGGCAATATCATTTTAAAGTCGTCTACTTTAAAATGTATAATGTATGTCTGAATTGTCAATATAGATGAGTCAGATAAAATTAAATTATTAGAAGAATTTTTCACTAAGTAACAAAAACAAAATTTGTTTTTAATTTACTAATGTTTGTATTTTGAGAACGATTTCCGAAGTGGAAATTGAAACGTCAATAAATGTATTTTAACCTTTAATTGTGGCTTATTCCCATTTAAATATTAATTAATTACCAACTTAATATCCGGCAGTACCTCGATACAATTTTTCCCGATCGGTGGATAGGGAAGCGAGGATCGATTGAATGGCCAGCGCGATCACCTGATCTTACATTATTAGATTTCTTTTTATGGGGATATGTGAAGAGCCATGTGTACAAAACTAAACCTTCTGATTTAAATGACTTAAAAGAACGAATAACGCTTGCGATTAGGTCGATCACGCCTGTTATATGTTAAATAATGTTAGAAGACAGTTTTATTTAAGATTAGGATGTTGCCAAGACGTTCACGGTGAACATTTTGAACATCTACTTCATTAACATTCATAGTTCTTTTTCGTGTTCTACATTTTATTACGTTTTGCATTACATTTTAGTTTTTGATTGTATTGTAGCGAATTTCGGTAACCACATGATTTTAATTTATTTTATTTTAATTAATCTTAATAAACATTTTTGAATGAAGAATGAAAATACCTTTAAAACGATATATCACAAGACTATACTTCCTATTTTAAAAATTGGGAGTTGTACCTGTCATTCTAAGGGGGTTGAAGGTAGGGGTTGCATTTTCACGTTAAACAATGTCAAGTTATAATTTAAATTTGACGTGTTTCGGGATTTTTTATAAATATGTACAGTAACCTAAATAATGAATTTATTCCATTTGGCTTTTACACACCGTATATATATATATATATATATATATATATATATATATATATATATATATATATATATATATATATATATATATATATGAATGACATTGTTTTGTTGACCATAGGAATTAAGATTTATTGCAATCCCATCTCTAGAGTATATTTATTATAATGCTCTAAAACTAATTTTTTGGTTATTTTTTAGCCTTAATAGCAATACAAATAAATAAGTAAGTAAATAAATAATATGCTTTAGTGTCACTGAAAAGCTTATAACAGTAAGACAAGAAAGAAGACAAAAAATCAATCAATATGATTTTTTTAGACGACTTTAAAATGATATTGGCAATATCATTTTAAAGTCGTCTATGTACATTAAAATGTATAATATAGTTTATAAGTAGGTATAGTATAAGAGTTTTTCACTAAGTAACAAAAAACAAAATTTGATTAATTTATTAATGTTTTTATTTTCAGAACGATTTTTTGAAACGGAGATTGAAACGTCAATAAACATATTTTAATCTTCAATTGTGGCTTATTTTCATTAAAATAGTATATACTTTAAAATGCCACAAGAAAATAGCTTCAGAACAATATTACTGTTTCAAGTTTACTGTGATCAAAATAACCCATTTTACATTGTAGCCGCGAGTTAAAATAATTTTACTTTATAAAAGAACATAAACAAAAGGGAATCATCCGCATCTGGTAAATTATTTTTCTTTTAGGAAAGAGAAAACATTTTTAAAGCAAGTCATTTATTGGAATGTTTTCAATTCCCGGCTTTGGTTTTTACAACCCGACACAGGCTCAGAAAAACATTTAAAGAGAAAATGAACCAATCCAGACTAATAATTGTTACTCCTTCTATTTTATTATGGATATAAATTTTCTTAATGTCCCAATACCAGACCTATAAATGCCAAAAAAGGGCAGAACAGATAAATTACTCGACATATGGAACAACACCCAGTATGTCCAATTATGTGTTGCTTGTTGGATATCACGACTATTTATTAACCTCATAAAATATCGAACTAATTCACGCTTTCTAGTTTTTTTGTGCGTCTAAAATATTTCCATCTCTTAAAATTTTTTTTTGGGTATATTTATTCGCATATATCATAATAGGAAAAGGCACATATTAATTCAAATTGAACGATGTAATGTGTCTCTAATTGATTTCATACTTAAATATTTCCATTAAAATATTTTGTAGCTACGGGATATATGTATACAGGTTGATTCATTAGAAATATCAAATCTCTGAGTTATAGATTCTAGACCTCAAAATATAATCAATCTGCCCAACATGCCTCATACAAATATTGCTAGTTTCTGAGATACAGAGTGTTTAAAGTTGAAATATTAATTTTAATTTTTACAAATTTTTTTTTTTCGGGATTTCTATTTAAATTTTTATATTTTCTAATTAAATTGGTTAGCATGTAACAGTCGTTACTTTTATTACAATTTGTATTTAAATAATAAACAATTTATATGAAAATAATTTCAGAGATGTAGTATGGGTTGCCTAACTTTAAGTGTTCATTTGCCCATTAAGTGTGTATTGTTTATAATTTAAGTTGTCACTCTGATCTAATTTGGTACCATTGCGGACAAGAGAGATGACAGGAGATTAAGGGAAGTGGAAAAATGGCTCTTCTTGGTTAATTAACTGTGAATTAAAATTCACTTTTGATCGGGAGTTTGAAGCGGTACACAACGGTGGCAGTTAGCGAAAGAAAATCCAATTAATGCATAGAATTTCCTTCACTTCAAGAAGTTAAATATTCTAAGTATACCATAACAATTTAATTGACGGTGTTTTCGGTAACTCGGGAAGTTGAAGTGAGATTTCTAGCACGGAATCAAGTAGCTATCTGGTAAATAATAATTTTTTATATTATAAACATTAGAGTATTTTATCTATATCCTATTATTCAGATTCATTATTTCATATTTTAATATAGTATTTTGTCCAAGGCCATTATATTTTTACTCTATGTGAAGCAAGGTCACGCTACATCCGATTGGATGGTTTTTTTATCTACCATAATTATCTTTTTGCTCCGGTTTCTTATGCTGAAAGAAACTTTCCTCACTTCTTCTTTGATTTCTTTTTATGAATGTTGAGATTAGAAGTAACGGGGAATTGTTTTCAGCCACCTACCATGGAATTATAAATTTCCCTCAGAACATCCGAGGGAGAGTACCACTTCAACTCTATTAGAATCAGGGTCATTTGGGACAAGCCAGGGAGTATTGTCTACTCCACCCTCATTTTTTCTCCAGCCTGCACCTAGAGATAGGGCAGGACAGTCATCATCGGAACTGAGCCAATTAGCACCAGCTCCGTGCTAATTTCGGACCTCAAGGAGGACTTCGCTGGGACACCGAAGCCATTCGGGAGTATCCTTCCAGACAACTGTTTCACCTAGGAGGACAGTTGGTTTTTGATTCAGAACTATATATATATCTTGTTTCACTAGTTATAGTTTTTTTATAACATATATATATATTAATTAATATAACTCCCCTTGGTGTAAGGTATCGGTAAGTTTGAGCTCAAATTCTACCCAGAGATTATCTTCCATTGTTTTTTTGTATTAACCATTTATTTCATTATTAACTTTAATTATTTTATTATTTGTTTATTTAAAAAATTTTTTATATTTCATCTTGCGTTATTAACTCCGGTTATTATCCCTTCAGGATAATATACCGTTTCAATTGTTTAACTTGGCTTGTTCCCATTTATATATATTATTTTGTTTGTATGTGCATTTAGAGTGTTTAACAATATTGTTGGTCATATTGTAGGTTAGTATGATATAGTTACTTGGCTAAACGTTCTTCCAACGTTAGCATTATTTTTTTTTAAGGTTGTTTTTAACCTAGATGTATGTTGTACACTCTATATCAGAGTTATTCTGTCTAGTTTTCAACTTTTTATTATAGTTGTTTTTAACATTCTTTTTTTAAAATATTATATTGTGAAATTTTCATATACTTTTTGGTAACTTAGAGATTGTCAAAATCTAAGAAGTTATATTTAATAAACTTGAATTTGTTTTGCATATAAATTTTTTATTAATATTTCCTTACCTTTTTACATTTACAGCATTTTTGTTTATTAAGTCAACTTTAATTAATATTAGCAGTATACGATACCTGGAAGAGTGACTGTTACTCTTTTTAGAGTATTATCCCTCTTCTGGCGCCCTCAATTTGTTTTCTTTGTTAATTTTCATTATATCTATTCATTTTTCTTATCTTCTTTTCTATCCATCATACATACTTTCCTGATTTACTGTCTTTAAAAGGCATGCAAATTGGCCGTATCCATCCTTGAGTTTCTAGTGGTCATTCTCTTGCCTACATTGCTAGCCTAGCCACATTCCGTTCAATATTTTTTTTTCATACTTCTTTACTTAATTGTTATCTATTTTACTTCTATCAATTTTATCCCATATATATATAGACCACTCTTCTTATACCTCTCTCCTCCTACACACCCCTGTATTTTGCTACAAGCAGTTCAAAAGAACCTATCAAGTAGTCACATATTTCTTTATACCAAATGCTGACCTGAAAATAAACTTCACTCATTGCACGGGAATTTTCAGAATCCCACAAATGCTTATTTTTCCAATTAAGTATTCCTCGTCTGTAAATATTGCTTTATCAGGAAAAAGAATTGTGCTTTTAAAAAAGGTTTTTATTTTTGATTTGTAATTTGGTATTGTTACACAGTTAGAGAATAACATTTTTTTATTGTAAAAAAAATTTATTGGTCTTTTTACAAGCAAATATCTCGATAATCGACCGAATTACACGATTCAAATAAGAGTAACTTTTTTTTTGTAGAATTAAACGCTGCTTTATATTTTTTTTTATCATTTTACCCATAGTTTAACCGGCAAAACAATTTGCTTTGACTTACTAAACACAATAATGTGTAACTGGCACTTTTTATTAGCAATGCTAAATTAGAGTCTAAATTAGCAATCCTCATGTAAAAAAACTGTAAATTTTCAAATAGAAATTGTGAAAACCAACAAAATTATTGCGAAAATTAAAATTTATATTTTAACTTTAAATACCCTGTATCTGGGAAACTAGCAATATTTTTATAAGGCAGAATCATTATATTTTGAGCTCTAGAATCTACAACTTAGAGATTAGACATTCTTAATGAATTGCCTTGTATATGCACCCTCTTTTCAGCTCTAATTTTAAGTAACTTGAACCAAAAAAGTGATAGAGTACGCGTTACTGTAGATTAGCGCGAAGCTTTATATTGTTAGTTCAGGTGGGATCTATTTTGAATTGTACATTTTCCATAGGTGTCTATTTTTTTACTGCAATCACGTCAAAATGTACCTTGTATCAATATATACGGTACGCGCCGTAAGCTTGCGCTTAATATTTTATTATTAAAATCTGCAAAAAATTTAAAATTTTTTATTCTTTCGCGTATAACTCCAGAGATATTACTCCTACAAAAATAATTATGAGAGGTAAAAGTTTCGTTTTTCAACTTTACACATTAGTTTTCTAGCTAAAAATTGAAAATTTTATGTTTTTTGTTTAAAAAATAGCAATCATTAGAAAAAAAGTGCAAGAATGAAGTTTTTTAATTAAATTTTTTCAACAGCTTAAACATTACCTACTGCCTTCGTATTTATTATAGAAAACATTAAAATACGACTGAAATGCGTATGCTCTGGTTTCACAAAAAAAATTAGAAAGTTGCAAAATTATGCTGGTTCCAAAATAAGAGCTTTAAATAGAAAAAAAATTTGCATAATATAAAGAAAAGCTTAAGCTTTCAAACGCACTTTAAATTTGAAATCAGTCTAGCCTAGGGAATTTTTTAAATTTATAAACAATTTTTTGGTTTGTAAATAAATAAAATAACTCTTTACATTTTACACATATCAAATATCAATTTCAAAAGTTGTACACTTATAGAACTTAGAAAGACAATTTTTTTAAACAATGCATTCGATTTATTGATTACCGAGATAGCGAAGCTTTAAGTTGGCATACATTTGCCGCCCAATCATAAGTGATAATGGGCTCGTTTTTAAACAAATACCATTTTCTAATGTCAAATAATTTTTAAATAAAATTTTTTGTGACGACACGCATAAAAAGATAAAAAAAAATCGTTTTCACGTAAAAAGTTCCTCGAAGTGCATGGCAGATAGGGTAGGATGTCCTCCGGAGGCGTGTCAGCCGGGAGCTGACAGCCGTGCCGGACGCATCAAGGAATTTGGATATCGGTCAAAATACTTGGGAATTCCAAGTTTGGCCAAACCCAAATTTCTAATTGACTCGATGCAGGAAAATTCCACTTTTGCTACGTAAAACAAAGGATTTGTTTTACATAAAAGCAGGTAGATTTTCTCTCATCAGTCAGTCGAGCTTGCCTCTTCTACTGTAGACCTAGTCGGTGCTATTATTGTAACTTCCAACAAGTTATTTTTTTATTTCTGATTTCCTATATACCATTTTTATTTTAGCATTATTGTATATTCAGATCTTTTCAGGTTAGAATATTACATTAATCTATATTTGTTCATGTACTGATTGTTTGATATTTTATATGATTATTTTGATTGTTTATTTTTCTTGTATTTTGTGTCTAAGTTGTTCTTCCGTAAGTTAAGAACACTTAGAAATATTTATCTTGCCTTTTCTATTTTATATTTTGATTTGTACTTTGTCTAAGTAGTTCTTTCCGGTAAGTCAAAGAACTCTTAGAAATATTTCTTTGAATATTTGACTTATTATTTTAATTGTGCGTCTAAGCCGATCTTTTCCGGTAAGTCAAAGAACTCTTAGAAATATTTCTTTGAATATTTGACTTATTATTTTAATTGTGCGTCTAAGCCGATCTTTTCCGGTAAGTCAAAAGAACACTTTTTATAACAATACAATATTTTCATAATCATTGTTGCATTATTATTTCCAATATTTTATCTAAGATATTTTCCTCCTTAAGTTAAGAAATTACTTAATACATTTGTCTCTTTCATTTTCCATTTTATGCTAAGTTGTTTCCGTCGTAAGTCAAGAAACACTTAGCAATATTTCCACATCTTTTCTGTATTTGATTTTTCGTATTTGTAAGTCGTTTCTTCCGTAAGTCAAGAAACACTTATGTATTCTTATTTTTCCATATTTGATTCTCTTGTTTGTTTTCACTCTAAGTTGTTTCTTCCGTAAGTCAAGAACACTTAGAAATATTTCCATACCTTGCTACATATTTACATATTTCATTTATCTGTATTTCTGTCCTAAGTTGTTTCTTCCGTAAGTCAAGAAACACTTAGGAATATTTCTGCACTTTTCTATTCTTTTATCTTGTGTGTATTTTACTTTTCATTCTAAGTTGTTTCTTCCGTAAGTCAAGAAACACTTAGAAACATTTTCTTTGCATTGTACTTTTGTACCATTTTATTTTTCTTGTTTACTAAGTTATTCCTTCCGTAAGTCAAGGAATACTTAGACTATTTTACCTGTTCTGTTTTCTATTTTTGATCTGTTATTTTGTAACTGCTCCTTGGAACTGTTACCTATAACAGATACTTGTCACGGTAACCGTTATTTTATACCAGTAGCAGTAATAAACCATTTCATCAGTGACAAGCAAAGATGGTCAACACCCGGTCTAATTCCGAGGACAAGAAGAAGTCCGCAGAGCCGGCGATGGGTCCTACAGGCCCAAATGCCCCCTCTCGGCAACAAGGGTAGCCCCTCGGCGCTCTAAGCAAAAGTGAATTAGCTAGTTTAAAATCACAACTTGCTCCAAAAATTTCCTTTTTCGGCTTCCTGTCATTTGATTTTAATCTTCTGTTTTTTAAATCGATGTATTGACAACTATCGAATATGATGTTTTAAAACACCTATTTTATTTAAAAAACGGGAAATTTGCAATAAACAATTTTGTGAATTTACAGAAATTTACACTTAGGGACTATAATTCTGCAGGTTTTCATACACAATTATGCGAAAACTTCTACAATAAATCGACCTTTCAATTATACGAATATTTTATAGAATTTATAGAGTCTTTTATCCATGATGGTAATAATTATCTAATTTATTTAGTTCAACTGATTTTGACTTTTTTTAAATTTTTTTTTGGTCGAAGAAACAAATCGTTATGCCCTGCAGTGTCAGGAAAGAAACCAGAAAAAAAATCGGACGTATTACCGCGTAAATAAAACGATTTCTGGGTATATTTATATGGATGGGATTATGTCATTGTTCTTCTTTTCATTCGTACTTGTCAAAGCACGATTTTTATGTGAATAACATCAAAAAATTATCTGTATGTAAATAGCTAGCGGACCCGACAGAATTCGTTCTGTTAAATAGATTTGGAATGTGGCAGTTTATTTCTTTAATTTTCCTGAACAGAACCGTCACCATGATGATGGGGCGGTGTGTGAGGGTCAGCTCGGCTGAATCATAATTATTAACAAAAATCTAATTTTATTGTAGTGCTTTATAACATTCAATGTTTTTTTGTTTGATTACCTGGTGAATATACAAACAAATCTGATGATTTTCCAACACGGTAACAGGCAACATACAATTGACTATGTGAAAAACATGGATTTTCTAGATTAATACCACAAACACCTAATGATTGTCCCATATGGGCATTATTTATAGTCATAGCAAAAGCAAGCCGCACTGGAAACTGTAGTCGCTTAAATTCAAATGGTACATCAGTCGGAATCATTGGGATGCGTGGTATCAAAACGTCTTCTCCTTTATACTTTCCTTTCAGTAAAGTTGCTTCTATCACGTTGTTCAATAATTTTTTTATCGCCAACCGTGTGCCGTTGCAAAGACACAGTTGGTTTATATTTCTCAACATTATTACTACCGATCCAACCTTTAATTGAAGATTGCAAAGTGGCAATTTTGGTAAATCCAGCGAGTTTAAAAATTCAGGCGGATAGTTGACGACATCATCTTTGTTAGTAGCCGAATCAACTGATTTATATATCCTCAATTCGTCTATAATTTGTTCTTGAATTTTGAAATTTAATTCATTTACATCTATGTTTTGGCAGCCAATATAGCCCGTTCGTTAAACCAATCATGGTTTCTGTAATTTTAAGCAACATCTGGAAACACCTTTTGAATAAGTTCATCTTTTGATCGAGTTAACTGACAAAAATTTGAAAAAAGTTAATGCAACCAGTCAAAGTGTCTATAGGAAATTGGCTATTACCAATGTCAATGAATTCTTTAGAAAATATGTCTCCTGATTGGTCATTTTGCAACTCGACACGCATATTCTTGCTTAAGTGTAATACCTTAACATGTTTCCACAAATTGGAGGACTTTAAACATGCATTGAGTTTATCAGCTGGCGTTGATAGTGGAACCACTGGCAATATTTGATGAAAATCACCTGCTAATAAAACCATTGCACCACCAAATGGGTTATGATTGCTCCGTTTTGTAAGGTTCTATATAAAGCATCTAAATATTTTTTATGTGCCATCGTGCATTCATCCCAAACAATATATAACAAAAAAATATATAATTACGCAATTATTACTTATAAATATGATGGGCCATGTGAGTCCTCGTTGACATCTCAGAAGCATAGGCCAAGTATGCTTTCTAGACCATCTGACCGGGCTCGAAATGCCCCAGTGTATTTTAATTGAGTTCGAAAAGCCGCTGTTGAGCTGCACAGCATTTTCTGATGACATAGCGCGTGAGTCCACGTCGGCAAAAGAATTTTTAAATTCTCTGGGTATACCGGGATGCCATCACGGATTACATGATATTTACTTTACTTAACTCTGTTAAATAAATTGAAGAACATAATATTATTGGTCATTAGTCGTATAATAACCAATCCACAGCAAAGTGTGGCCGGTTCACTGACGTACACTTAGATTTATTTTGAAATCTTTTGACATGTTTGTTTTTTACATTTACTCCCGATGAAGCTATTAAATAAATGGCGAAATATTGAGCTTTAGAAAAAACAAAGATTTTTATTTAATATAGACCACATACAGTCTGTCCCAAACCCTTCTTTCAGTGCGTCACTAATTTTGACGTCATATAGGATTTTAAGAATGTCGAGAATTATTGCATGACATTTTAGTTAAATCTGACAGTTGCAGGATTGTAATCGGCTAAATGTGAAAAATTATTTTTTTAAAATGTGAAGTAAAAACTTTAAGAATTAAAATTTTTTTTTACTTTACATATTAGAGGTCCCGTCCTGTATAAAAATTTTATTGCGCATTATATTGGAACGGCATTTTGTCATAATTGCTATTCTATACATTCCAAAGAAAGTGCTTAATTAGCTAAGATTTATTTATGGATTTATTATTATTTATTATAAACACTATGGAATTGGAATGTTTGTTTATTTAAAATAATGCTTCCTCCTATAGAATCTTTTAAGAGTTGACTGCGAGATAAAAAAATTTACTGGCAATTGCAAGGCATCAAAGCAAACATTCATGTGATAAAATAGCATCGATTGAAATCAGTCATATTCGGATAAGTAATTTTCGGAAAGTTTCTGTGGCAGCCATTAGTTTAATTTTGTGAAGATTTATCATAAAATCGTGAACATAGTTTAAATAGTGAGTTATTCTACTAGATTGGGTGTGCAAATGAAAGAGTGTTATGAAGTTTAGGTAAAAAAATAATGGACAGTTTAAATAGTAAAGCAGTTGATTTTTGAGTTTATCTACCAGTTTCGGTATACAGATGAAATAGTGTTAATGGAGTTTAGTTAAAAAACAAGATACCGAATGTAAGTTTATGTAAATAGTTTAAATAGTAAAGCAGTCGATTTTTGAGTTAATCTACCAGTTTCGGTATGCAGATGAAATAGTGTTAATGGAGTTTAGTTAAAAAACAAGATACCGAATGTAAGTTTACCTTCTTTTTTATGAATAACAAAAATGAATATTATATTTCAAACAATCCACAATCCGATTCAGAACCTGATTCATTAAAATCAATGACTACAGAGGATATGTGGCTGGCATCAATTATATCTTATATTTTAATAAAATGTGGTTCTAAAAAGAACTGTTTTAATACATATGAATATCTTCTAATTGAAAATAATTTAATAATTTTAATATTAGGCTTTGTTCTTTCTCGATATATCTCGGCATATTTAAAATATTTTTATGACAATAAATACAAAATTAAATTTTCACTGTAAAATGTCTGAAAATACTAACCTGGAATGACAATTATCATTTTATCAGTTGACATTGTCATAGTACTGTCACTATTGAGACCATCTGCGTCAAATTATATTTATGCGCATCATTGATTGGATATCTATTTAGCGCATTCTAAACTCCAACCAATTATATATCCGTAAGTAGAATTCGCTTTAATATGCAAATACCCGTGAACGATACATAATTTTCTAAGTTCTATGTATAATAATCACAGACTTACGTTTTTTTCTGTCACTTCTAGCTTAATGCGTTAGAGAGAATTCGATCAACTATGACGCACTGAAAGAAGGGTTTACCCGATATTTCCAACATACACTTCATCTAATTTAGTTAACGATGTACGTCAACGGCGTCATAGCGTGTGACGTCACATGATACCAACACGAAATATTTAGGCGGTAGGTGTGTTCTTTTTTAGAATCACTTTGCCGAGTACACTGGCATTACAGCCACTAGACATATTTTATTATATACGCGTAGAACTAATATTTAAAAGTTTCTAATAATGTTAACTTAAAGAAATACACAATAATATGTTTCATTTAAGTTGTATAAATGCATTATAAAGCGTTTTTATCAAGAACATTTGTTCGGAACACACTGTAACTGTAATTGAACGAAGGTAAAATTTTGGCATAAATTGGTAACACCTATTTGACAGTTGCGGTATTGACACTTTTTGTACTTTATTATTTTAAATCTTAAAGTAAATACCTCTTGTTTTATATTTTTAACTATTTAATAAAATCTGTTCTTTTTAGAACAAAATTAGTGTGTTTTATTTCAAAAATGTCATGTAAGAATTTAAATAGTCGTTGTAAAGAGTATATTAATAATTATGTGACCTATTTGATTTAAAATGGATTCAGGATTTTTTTATACTTTGGCAACTATGTCAACTTCAATCTCTGACGTATATAATGACGTAAATCGTTATCTAAATTAGATGGAGTGTACTTAAAAATTGTTTTTTATTTTTTTGGTCGAAATAATCACGTTAAATATATATTTAACGCGATATAAAAATAAGCTTCACTTAAAAAAAAACTATGTCGTGTAGAATTCGCATTAGACGTAGCAGCGAAGTAGGGAATATGAAAAGAATTTCTTTTATCAATTAATGAGAGCAACACGGCGAAGCTGCAGTGGAATTTTTCGAAATTACACATTAATAAAATATAGAATAAGACGTATAATATGCTATAGTTTAATTTGTCTTAGTTGCATATTATTTTATTGTTTGTTTTATTACAATTTGTATTTTTTGTGAGAATAAATTACAGTACCTATATCAATAATTAACTAATAAACATATTTGATTTTATTTAAGTTTTAACCTAAATAAACTTTTACTTTGAAATATATCACTTACTACATCACTGCAGTTAAAATTAGCTGCCCGCGGCAGCAAGTAATAAGGTTCTGTGTTTGTCGATTATTATAATGTTTGCCCATAATTTTCGTACAGCGTAAATTGAAGAAAACGAAACATAGGCATTATCAGGAACTGCGACAATAGTTTGGAAAAAACCCCAGGACACCTCGGACATATTTTTTTGATCAAAAACATCGTCTGCTTCTTATCGTGCCATCTGCTTTCGAAGGTTGACGAGCCAAATGGCAATTGTATCTTTGGAAACTGCTGCATGTAAGGTTCCTGCTGATGAACCATCAAACCATCGCCTGAGGTCTTTTAGTCACGAGTTCTGACGTCTTCTTTCCGATCTTTTGCCCTGAACTTCACCTTTCAATATGATTTGGAGTAATTCATATCTTTTACGTCTTAACAAATAACCCAATTATTGTATTTGCATCGCTTTGATTAGGCGTAATAATTTTTGTTTACTGATGCGCCAAAGCACCTCATCTTTGATTACTGTTTGTACACATGTAATTCTCAGTATTCGTCTGTATATTTACATCTCAATGGCATCTATTATTTTTTCTGTTTCAGAGTCCATCGTCCAACTTTCACAGCCACATAGCAAGACACCGAAAACGTAATATCTGGTCATTCGGATTCTGAGCTCTATACCAAATTTTAATTTAAAGCCCTTGCAATTCCATATACACTAGTTTTTAAATTTTTACATTGGGTCCAATAGGTTATTTTATTTATTGTGACTGGGTGTTTTTAATTAAATTGACATTACACTAATTTCTTTTCTGTCCAAATACAGACCAAATATGATTCATCATTAATTTAATAATTACAAGTTGGAGTTATTGCACACCCCAACTTATAAATAGAACATCTATCTTTTTGTAAATTATCACAGAACAGTCTGTTCTTAATAAATAATTTCATTAAATTAATACACATTTAAAATATATACCTATTGGATAAATACAAATAACTTTTAAAGAATTATAGTTTATTCGTCTTCCGGGTTTGGACCGTGTCATTTGTGAGTGACCCAAAAGTGGGTTCATCTCGACGTTTCGCTACAATTGTATGTAGCTTCTTCAGGAGAACAAAAAAGAAAAACAAGAGACAGGAAGATGGGTAGTTAGCAACGGTAACTCAGTTACTCAACGCAACCAGAGGCGAATACTAACTACCAAGATGGGCATTTGGTCACAGTAACTCAACTACTCAACGCAGCCAGAGGTGAAAACCAAATGCCAGGACAGGGATTCACGTCCAACAGCTCAGAACACTAACGCGTCGAGAGGCAGGGAGTGAATCCGACGATTACTCCGCTACCGCTCTATTTATAGTCGCGGTGACCTGTCGTGTCGGGACGTATCGGCACACTCCGTGGCGCGAACGTCAAGAAGCGCGCGCTGGCCAATCATGTGGCTGCATCGTGGTAGCGGGACCGGACGGCGGCTCTAGACTGAGATTCCAGATGGGAGACAAGTAGTATCCTTCCTCTCGATTGATATTATGTGGATTTTTTCGGATCTCTAGAGATTCGCGGATTTTCCTGGAATAAAAGAAGGGGCTCTTAGAAATAATATGGGTTTTTTCGAATAATATGGAATGACCGGTTTCTTGGCAGTGTTCTGCAACTGCAGAATGGGAGAAAAGACCTGATCGAATGCATCTTGATGCTCTTGAATACGAGTTTTGACGGAACGACCAACTCTGAGATAGCGCGTTTGTCCACAGGAACAAGGAATAGAATAGACACCACAGGAAGATAGGGGCGGTAATGGGTCCTTAGGAGAGGGTAGATATTGTGAGATTTTCTTGGGTGGTCGAAAAGTAGTCCTGATACCTTCTTTGCGAAGAATTTTGCCAATCCTATCAGTGACACTTCGAATATACGGAAGAAAAGCCACAGGAGTATTACCCGAAGATTCTGAATTTGTCGTCCTAGGGTGTAAAGGGGGATGTAGATGTCGGTGTGTAATATTTTGAATTGTGGACTTGGAGTAACCGTTGGCGACAAGGGTTTTTTGCAGATGGCCAAGTTCTTCTCTAAGGTTGTCAGGTTCAGAAATCGAAATGGCCCGATGGATGAGAGAGTTGATCACAGAATTCTTTTGGGCAGGATGGTGGTGTGATGAAGCATGTAGGTAACGATTCGTGTGAGTCTTTTTTCTATAAACAGAGTGACCCAATCGGCCATTGGGCTTGGAGGTGACTAACACATCGAGAAAGGGAAGGGACCGATTATTTTCTACTTCCATTGTGAATTTTATACTCGGGTGTTGTGAGTTAAGATGATCTAGGAATGGAGAAAGGGTATGTTGACCATGGGGCCAGATGATAAATGTATCATCAACGTAGCGGAACCAGACTTTTGGTTTTAAGGGGTAAGATTCTAGGGCTAAAGACTCAAAGACTTCCATGAACATGTCAGCAATGACAGGGGAAAGGGGAGAACCCATTGGTGTTCCAGATATTTGTTTGTAGAAATTGCCTCTAAAAGAAAAATATGTTGAAAGGAGGCATTTTTCCGCAAGATCTGCCAAAACCAAAGACTTGTTATCATTGGTCAAGTGATCTCGCAGAACAACTAGAGAGTCATGTATGGGGATATTGGTAAATAGGGATGATACATCGAAACTGACGAGAATGTCTTGGGGATCGACCGTGAGGGAGGAGATTAAGGTGATGAAATGTGTGGAATTTCGGACATAAGAAGAGGTACGACCAGTATAGGTCTTAAACTGATTCGACAAGTACTTTGCGAGTTTGTAGGTAGGAGAGTTAATCGTAGTCACAATGGGACGAAGAGGTACGTTGTCACTCTGAGATAGCGCG